>NW_015554088.1:787332-842943 GCF_001515605.1 Sinocyclocheilus anshuiensis | reverse complement strand
GTCATTATATACATTATATAGCCTAATACAGCGTGTAGGCCTATGCCATGCCTCATCTTATTCGTTCTTGTTTTGTATGCTTTGTAAGCTAGTTTGTCATTGAATCTTACTGTTTTATTGTTGTTGAGCATTTTAATTAAAAATAATGAATCCATCTTTTTTTTTTTTTGTCTTAAAAGGTGAAAGGTGTATAGATGTAAGCAAAACAGACAATTATATTTTATTGTAAAACCTGACAAGATCGTGAAATCGAAAGTGAAAGCATCCGAAGCCCGGTTTATAACATGGCAAAAGAGGAACTCCTTTCACAAAATTCAAATCACAAATAATACTGATGAAAAAGAACGGGTTGAATGTTAACTACTTTCGTTTCCATATAACTATAAACTACGATAAAAGTTCATCAGCATGCACTGATTAATAGCATGTTGTAGTGCAAAAAAAAAAAAAAACGTGCTCGTGCAACCAACTGAGAAAGTTAATCACAAAAGAGTGACCAGTGGGAAGAATGAGTCTGGAGCCCTGAATTGCCCAGCTCCCTCTGTCAATGATCTAGCACCCCCTCAGCACCTGCGTTCAAAATTCTCTGGTGCCGCCCCTGGTACATCGATGTATTTTTGAAAAGCAAAAATTAAGTTTGTCCAACTCTAAACCCAGTCCCCAAGTAAATTAGGTTATTGAATAAAAAAATAGCAAAACGAGTTGCGCGGTGTCCCCACCACTTTTCAAAGCAGTTACACCACTGTACACACCTAATCTAAACTTTGTCCATTTGTCTGCCAGACATAACAGCTGCCTTTGTCTAAACTTCTCTCCATAAAGCCGCCTGAACAAGGACCAAAATATTGTCACTTTAAAACAGCAAATGCCTCAGGAAATTAGAAGTGACTCATCTACTCATTAATATCATTGTTCTCGCTAGAAACAAATTATTCAAATAATGTACCTTTGAACCTGCTTTCAGCTATTCTGTTCTGTTCCTGTCTTGATTTCTTTTCTTCATATACTTGTTTTGGCACTAATTTTGCATTAAGTGGCAAGTTTCCATGGTGTAAAATGTTCTACAACCGATTAAACAGAAGGGGGCTTAAAATGAGTTTCTAATTTGCTGACAAGCAGACTTCTCCAAGGGAGAGCAAGAAATTGGTGACTCCAAGATAATAAGGCAAAGAATGTGGAGTGAGATGCTTTTATTAGGATTCATGCAAAATGAATGTGCTCGAAATTTAGCACAAAACGCTGATAAAACATCTAATCTAGAATTACTTTGGGCAGAATAAAAACAACATTTGTGTAATAGAAATAGAGTGAGATTCAAAGGTCAGAAACAGTCAAATTCTTATAATTAAAATAATTAAATAATAAATATCAAATGGTAAGATATTTTATATATGAAACGAAAATTAAAAAATATATAAGAATACAAATGTTGAATTGTATATATTAATGTTATACAAAAAATATTGAACATTTATTATATATTACACTTATCAGATTTTTTACTTAATTTGAAATTGTATTAATTTCTTTATTGTTATTAAAGTGGTCCTATTATGCGTTTTAGCTAGTCTGTAATGTTGCTGTTTGAGCATTAAAAAGATCTGTGAAGTTACAAAGCTCAAAGTCCAATTCAAAAGGAGATATTTTATTGAACAGAAATCACTTTTCAAAAGGAGAGAGGTGTTGTAATAATGTAAAATATGTGAAAAATAATGTGTTTTTCGAACAACCTAGTATGAGAGCCTCTTCTAGTACACCCCCAATACAAAATCAAGACTTTGTAAAAGAGCATAATAGGACCCTGTTAATACTAATACTACTACTACAAGTAATAATTCTTATTATTATTAAATATATGATACAATTCAATAACAGATGTCTGAATGTGTTAAGTTTATGTGATGCTTGTCTCTTGAGATAGAAAAAAAGGTAATAATCTATTGACCCAATAGGAAAAAAGCTGTTTAATACATGCTCCTCCTGGGATTGTGAATGCTGGAATGGATTCAGTTTTGTTCACAGTAAGGGACTAATGAGCTACTGCATTGTTATCTTAAATTTGTCAGGTAATGTGATGGCTCCTATTCTGGCATGCAGTTAAAATCAGCCAGCCAGAGAGATTTCAGAGACACAGACAGAACCCAGCTCAGTGGAGTGCGCACCGGCGGTCTGGGGTCTGTTATAGTAAATGCAGCCAGAAATATCTAAATATCTGAATTTTAAGTACTGCTACAAGTGAAATACAAGTGAAACTGACTGGAGTAACATTTTAATACAAGAAGAGTTTGGAGTGGCTGTAAGTGAGGGCCAGCCGTCAGGCATGAGGCCTACTTTTTATAAGCTACAAGTTGAGAGTAAACACTAAAATGTTCCAGGCTACTGTAAGTAAACCACAAGGCCTCCGCAATGCTTTGGGGCTGAGATGTAAGATAACTGAAAGGCTTGTGTGACTGTGACAGATCTGACAGTAGGGAAAGCATGGTTAAAATACACAAACAATAATGTAACATGTGAGATCATTCAATTCACTTTCAATTCAAATTTATTTGTATAGCGCTTTTCACATCACACATTGTTTCAAAGCAGTTTTACAGAAAATGCATGTGTCTACAAATCATCTGCTTCAAGAGTTTAAGTAAAATTTCCCTACTGAAAAGATCATCATATGAAGCCTGCCACGCTTTTTAATTAGCATTATCTGCTTCACCAGCTAGGCTTTGCTAGTGAATAGCATATTTGTGCTGCTCCATTCGGTAGACCAACACCAAACCAGCATAAGCCAGCCAAGACTAACATGGAAATTTCTCCTTTGCTGGTCTTCCTCCAAGCTGGTTTAGTGCCCAGGTTGGGAAATCAGCTTAGTCTGGTTTAATATGTTTTTTTTTTCCTCAGCAGGGTGTGTATCAACCTGTGTCCTGTGTTTACTACTTAAAAAAAAGAAGATCAGAGCAGAAAAAAATTATTTGGATCAGGGAATGATTTTGAAGACAGCTAAATTATGGATGTTCTTCTGGTTCTCATTGGAAAACTATGAAAATTGGAGCCATTTTTGACACGTCCCTATAAAAACACTGTTCTATGCCCAGGGAACTTTGGAAGTGCTTGCTAATCTACTTGCTACTGCATTATTTATCAAATGGGCCTTTCTTTGGCGTCCGTGCCAGCGTTATGTTTGGCTGGAAGAGCAGAGGCAACTTCCCAGGCCAGAATGGCAGCCAAGGTCAATCCTCTTCTTATGTTAAGAGCTTTTCCAGCTGTGCCACGGATGAACAAGAGACCTAGCGGGAGTAGATGCAACTGAGAATGGCGTGCAGAGGGATCCTTAGTATGACTTCCTTTGATTATATAATTGCTTCAGCTTTGCACCTGAATATCTCTTCAAGCCAACAAGTAGTTCTGTCCATCACAGTGTCATATACTCATGTAAAATTTGACAGCAACAGGCAGGAGACTTCCTATAAAAAAGATAAAACTTCTTCTTCTAAAAAAAAGAATGTATCATATGAGGACATATCTTGTTAAGCCGTGTTAATCTTGTTTGTTTTTTTTGTCAAGGTCCCTGGAAGGATTGTCTGGAGGCTCTGGAGGATGGTCACACTAACAGTGGCATGCACCTAGTGAAGCCAGAGAACACCAACAAGCTGATGCAGGTGTGGTGTGATCAAAGACAGGATCCTGGCGGCTGGACAGTCATCCAGAGAAGAATGGATGGCTCCGTCAACTTCTTTAGAAACTGGGAGACATATAAGGTGAGCCAGGAATAGAAATTCTGGATGATAAATTCTAGACATAATTATTATGATTATCAATGTAAAAATAGGGGAAATGAGCAATCTAATTAAATATAATATCTCTATATTAGACAGCCTATAGTAGAATGCCTTTCTTTAGCGATGGTGATAAATTTTACAAACAGGTGAATTTATGTTTCTGTGGTAACAACTTGCATACGTTTTACCTTTGTCACTTAATGTCACATGGTCTATAACTCTTCACATAAGCTGAACCGTATGTCAGATAACATACAGAGCCATGCACTTAAAGAGGTTTAATGAGGAAAATGTGCCAAGCAGAAACTACCACACTGTGCTGAAATGCCTCAATGCAAATAAAAACCATTTAATGTTACTCAACATTAATATGATCTATATGTGTGTTTTATATATGACATATACAATATGTAATATAATAATATCTCAATGTATAATAATATCTCAAAAAGATGCCTATCAATGCAAAGAATGTGCTGGCTAATGAAAAGCCTACCAGCAAAACAAAAAAGGAAAAAAGGAACAAGAAAAAAAGATTAAAAAAAGTACAAACCCTACAGCAATTAATACATTTTTTTCAGCCTCAAGGACATGACAAAATAATATAGAGTAAGTAATGTACACTAAAATAAACATTTTACTTGGTCCATCAAATACTCAATGGCAGGTGCTCCTCTGTTTTATTACAGCAAGGCTTTGGAAACATCGATGGAGAGTACTGGCTGGGCCTGGAGAACATATACTGGATAACCAGCCAGGGGAACTATAAGCTGCTGGTCACCTTAGAGGACTGGTCTGGACGCAAGACATTTGCAGAGTACGCAAGTTTCCGCCTTGAACCAGAGAGCGACTTCTACAGGCTTAGGGTGGGCCGCTACCACGGTAACGCTGGTGACTCCTTAACTTGGCATAACGGGAAGCAGTTCACCACTCTGGACAGGGATCATGACGTATACACAGGTATAAGTAAAATTAGATTTAGATATTAGATTTTATAATTTATTTACTGACCCATACACATCTTACCTAATAATGTGTTGTTGTTGTTTTTTTCTCAGGCAACTGTGCCCACTACCAAAAAGGAGGCTGGTGGTATAATGCCTGTGCCCACTCAAATCTGAATGGCGTGTGGTACAGGGGAGGTCACTACCGCAGCCGCTATCAGGACGGCGTGTACTGGGCTGAATTCAGAGGAGGCGCCTACTCCCTCAAGAAGGTTGTGATGATGATACGACCCAACCCCAACACCTTCCACTGAGCAGCACATAAACACAGGGAATGAACTGATAACTGCTCCCCCACGGTCGCCGTTCACCCTGTAAAGTGTGATTCATTTGTGGTTTGGCTTCCTACGTAACATAGTTGGCAAAAGGACAAACAGTGTCTTGGCTGATGTAGCTGAGAGGGAACACCAAATTGTCAGGGACTACAAAAGAAAGCTCTATTAAGTGCTATTTACAACGCAGAAAATTAAGTGTGATGAACTGGCCTGTTTTCCTTACAATAACTTGTCACTAGGAAATCATCTAATAAAAACATATGAACATGATGTGCTTTTTCACTCTAGTTCAGTCAAATCAAATGAACCTGTTCTTCTTTAAATATACAGTGCAATTGTGAATCTGTTGTCAGTTGTTTAGAATTATTTTATGAAATAGCATCAGTACTAAATAAGACACAGGACATCCAATCCAGTGATAAATATCTTATGCTTTCCTAGTTTATTCAAAGCTAAGAGAATAAATATATTTCCTGATGAGATGAATGACTTATAATTTATTTCAGGAATCTCATGTTTAAAATTCATAGAATGTTGTAGTTTTTTTTTTTAAATATGCATAATTAAACATAAAAACACATCTTAAAACAGTCATCAGTTGCTCCATCTAAACTGTATTTACTGTGTAAATTAACTGTTGGTGTCAAATGAGATCCAATATGTTTATGTACATATAAATGTAATATTGTTGAAAATAATGTGTAATTTGTAATATACTGTAAGTGTAACTGATTTCCCCAAGTGCTGTCAAACTGTTGCAATAAAGGATGTACAGCTACAGGCTTTGTCTGTGAATGGATTGAACATCAATCTACTACAGCTGTCGTGGTTCTGCTGTATATTGACCTGACAAGTTTATGAGCGAAAGTAAAAGGGAAAAGCACAAGCAATCCATTTGAAAATGCTACAAACAACAAATTCACTCTTTGACTATGTAAAAAGAAATGTTATATAAATATAACAAGCTCCAATGAGCAGGACAATACGTAACTTGGTTGGAAATCTAAGAGGCAATTGTATTTGAGGATTTAAAACCAGAAATCAGAATTTGGACATTTTGATTTAAATTAATAAAAAAAAAATATTTTATTTTATTTTTTATTTTATCTCCAGGTCATTAGATCTGTGTGACACAATTATATTTATTGTAATGAATTAAGTGATGATCACATAAATGATCACATTTGCAAAAATTTCTCCGAAATTTTGCAGGCACCTTTAAAATAAAAAGCTGTACATATAATTGGAAAGCATACTGGTTTAGGCTATTCGCTTCTTAAGTACTTCTCAAGCTTCATTAAGGGTAATGGTTTTTAAACTGCACATTTCTGTTGTTAGTGAAGCTGGTAAGTTATTGGCTTTAATACTTTCAAAACAATATCGTGATAATTTTTTCAAACAAACAAAAAAAAAAGATTTTACAACATGTGATGCTGTGCAATTTTCCCCATTATCTTCTATTCCATGTGTAAAACAGGATACACCTTTTCAGGGGTTCTTTTTGTACAAACTAAAGGTATCAATCATTTTCTGCAGTAAAACCAATAATACAAGTTCTACTAAATACATCGAAAATAATTAAAAGAGTGTTTGACAAAACCCCAAACCCTTTCATTTCCTTTTTCCTTTGTCCCAATGGGAAATGGAATGGGCCACTGGAGAAGTGCAGTGGAAACTGATAGATCTGAAGTGACAGCTTGCACAACCTCAGCCACGTCAGGCAGTTTTTCCGTCCCTATGGTTTCAACAGCCTGCTGCTCAGAAATGGGAATATGTTACCCTGCAACTAAACCACACGGTACCGGCACCAGGTACAGCGGTTTCTGCTGTGTGACGTCTGAGAGAGCCCTCTGTTGAGTGGGACGCAGTTTACTGACACGCTGCCCAAGTGGAAGCAGACACTCAGTGTGGATTATGTAAAGGAAATTTGGTTAATGAGAAAGATGTGTGCAGCTGAGAGAAGCGAGACGACATGCGTCAGCTCTATCCGCATGGTTACCTTCTTAGAAATGACAGTGACTGTATGTTTGTACATTTCAGACCTCTAGAAAGGAATGAGCCCACATGCTACAAGCCAAGAGACAATTTGACTTACTGCCATCTGAAGTTATTCCTGACTGGCCTTTTAGTTATTCGCATACCACAATGACACAAGAGCACCTGGAAAACTGTGACCATGAGCTTGGGACTCAAGCATGTGGCAATGACATACTGAACGGTCTGTTATGCTGTTCAAAATCAAACATCCACGTCTTATGAAGTGCATCTCGTAAAAAAACAAGACAGTCAAACATCCAAAAAGCCTCCTAAAGGTAAAGCCTCCAGATCTCATTCTGATCAGGTCGGGCTATCGGCTGACAGCTGGATTAGTAATACGGACCTCGCTGCTGATGACTAAGATGGAAGAGGGTAATTGAGTGAAGGATCTGGATCCTGTTCCCCACAAGAGCGACAATCCTGAGGGAGGCATCCATTTCGAGTGCTGTCAGTGCCTTTAGAGGAGACTGATGTGTGTGTAACTAATCGCTCACTGGGCTTCTGCAACATCCAATGAGAGTCTCTGACAGACGTCTATTCATAAGAGATAAAAAAGGGGCTACCAATTTGGAAATAAGTGCTACAATATGATTTCATTGTATTTTCAATCTCTACATTCCGTCTAAAGCCACTGAAGTGGCTAGAGAGAAAGTCAAAAAGCACTTTCAGTTCATGCATTGTGTGGTGACAGAATGCAAGCAGAAATCCTAAAAAACTCCTGAAATGGTTTGACGAATGCAATTTTCTTTCCTGTGTTGACACCTAAAACAGGATATGGCACATTTCTCAATCATTACTGAACCAGAGCGGTATACTGAAATGCCCTCTGCTGGACACCGTAGAGAGTGCAATTGAGACAAGGCCAAAAAATATAATGAGGTGTTCACAGCCAACTTAAAAAGAACTCAATTGAGAAAAAAGTAAAAGCCATTATACTGAAGTAATTGAATGAGTCAATATCACAAGGCTGGCTAAGTCCAATGGGCCATGACCCATTCCTCTCCCTGACCCAAAGTATTCTTCTGTTCAAAGGAAGACTATTCAGCTTTAGTCACAGCCTTATTAATAACAAGCCTGCATTAAAAACAATTCACAAAGCCAGTAAACCTCTCAAGACATTTCTGGCTGGATGTTGTCATGAGGTAGAGTCTACAAAATGCCATTAACACAAGTACAAATGTGATCTTTTACTGACACTCACCTAGGTAGGGGATGCAGGGGGCCATTTTGAGGGACCTGATGTACTCTCTCATGCGGTTGTAATTCTCTTCCTTTGACGTCAGAAAGTCAAGCTTCTCAAATGTGGCCTTGTCCTTTCGACTGATCAACTGTTCCGAACAGAAAGCACATACGAAATGAACAGTTCATTCAGCAAATTAGGAACAGCTAATGGATGTCTAAATCTAAAACATCTAAATCAGAGGTATTCAAAGTGTGAATACATATCAGGATAGGAACAAGTAGAAAATATTAATATATACCATTTACTATATACAATTTATACAACTGAATAAGTATATTTAAAGATAAAATTATTATTATTAATATATCCAGTTTAAATTTTATTTAAAGATAACTGAAAAAAATATCCTCATCATCATAAACTATTTTTCTCAGTTACCTCTGTTAATCCATTCAAATATGATAAAAAAGCTAATACATTCCAGTACAAACAAAAATAATATTATATAATATTTATAAAAACTATTCAAAGACATAACTACATTTGGAAATCTGTTATAGTTATGTCTTTGAATACATTTTAAATTTCATATAATAATATTCTTGGTTTTACTATTCTTGAATTTATCATAATAGAATAATAACAGAATATATTTTTCATCTCAGCTCTGCCTCTGTTAATTCTGTATACTCAGTATAACAAATTCAGTTAATATTCTCTGGAAAATAAATCGAGTTACTCCCAATTGGCTACTAACTTTAGTAGGGGGGACTTGAGGAGGCGCCGTTTTGTACATTTTCTCAGAGGGGAGCACCACTAAGACTTTTGCTCTAAATAAAGCTGTCTGCAAATATGTTAAATATGAAAATTACGACACAATGAAATTGTATTGTATTAAGGAATAAGTTCCCAGAACTCAGTGCCTAAACTCCAGGGGTATATTTCTTATTTACGGAAAGTGCATGATAACAATAAACAGGTTCAGTGTCTAAAATTCCTTTATGAGTGGCATAATTTCACCCAATGCTTCTTTACAGCACATGTGCCATTGAATCTGTGGGGATGACCATGTGCAAAACCCCTATTAAGATTAACAAAAAGCTCATTAACTGAAGAATTCCATCCCACATGACTTTATCACATCAAGAAGTGCATTCCACAAAGTACTTCAACATGCTCTTCTAATGTTAGACAGATACACATATTCATCCAGTCAGTTCACTCTTTCATAGGTTTGGTCAGGAAGGAGATTTTGTCCAACAATGCAAGCAACAGTTCCTGAAACCACACTGCTGGCAGATGACCTTCCACCAGTCTACAGAGATGTAATCACACAGTACTGTTTTCCCCTTATTGATGCTCATATCTTGTTTAACTCTGTGTGTAAAATGCCCTCTGTGTCTTCTAGCATAGATTTTTTTTTAGTGAACTATTCCAAAAAAAAAAAAAAATTGGGTAATGATGTCAGAGTTTTCATTTCTGGGTGAAATATTTCCTTAAATAAAACACCAACAACAAAATCGAAATAAACTAAAATACATAATGGAGGGTAAATTAGGATCAGCTTATGTATCATTCTCAGGTATAAAATATCTAAATTAAACGAGGATAGAAACAAAAAAGGTGGTACATTCAAAAGTAAAAGGAAAAACAGCAATATATACAATTTTAAATTTTTAATATGTGACCCTGGACCCTGGTCTTAGGTGTCAATATTTCGAGATTTATTGAGATTTATACATCATCTGAAAGCTGAATAAATAAGCTTTCTATTGATGTATGGTTTATTAGGATCGGACAATATTTGGCCGAGATACAACTATTTGAAAATCTGTAATATGAGGGTGCAAAAAAATCAAAATACTGAGAAAATCGCTTTAAAGTTGTCCAAATGAAGTTCTTAGCAATGCATATTACTAGTCAAAAATTAAGTTTTGATATATTTACATTAGGAAATTTACAACATATCTTCATGGAACATGATCTTTACTTAATATCCTAATGATTTTTGGCATAAAAGAAAAATCGATAATTTTGACCCATACAATGTTTTTTTTTGGCTATTGCTAAAAATATACCCCAGCGACTTAAGATTGGTTTTGTGGTCCAGGGTCACATATTTGGTGAACTATTCCTTTAAATAACCAAACAAGGAAAACAAAATAATTACCATTATATTTTCCATCATATCTATATGAAGGAGTTGGTATTTGGAAAGTGTAAGAAACTGAATGCCATATTCAAACGTCATGCATCTGCAAGACACTGAAAGACTGTAATAATTAGACTACATTAGTCATTTACCAGCCAAGCTACTCCAATGGGCCTGATTTTTGGATAAATTTATGTTACATCAGCTTCATACTCAGACAATAGTTGGGGAATGGAAAGCTGATTTGACAGGAAGCTAGCTCTCATTCATCATTTAGATGTTGGCCTAAAATGAACCTGAAGGATTTAACGAACCACTTGGATTTTTCTCCTTTGGACTTGCAACAGAGAAACAGAAAAGTGATTTTCTCCCCCCCATTTTATTCGGCAAAGGAAGTGGTAGAAACTGAAGTGCTGAGATAATCCACGGCAGGAAAGTTAGTTCACGACACCATCAATCATGGAGCCTGGTGTGGAAATGATGATATTATGACAAAGATTTGAAGAAGCACTATAAGCTAAGGGAGACTGCTTATGATATTTTAAGGAAAAACTAATTACAAAGCAATTACAAATGACGAACAGGTTCAATTATAACTGCACCAGTATGTTTCAGTGAATGTGATTTCCATGTGCATATGTGCACCATCTCAGCAACAAGACTAGTCATTTTCTGCCTGATTTAGAGCAACCAAATGCCAAAACAAAAGCTTTTTCTCATCTCCTTTATCAAGCCTCCATCACCCGCCACCAAGACCACACCAGCAGCCGGCCTCCTTCCTCGAGTTCAGGGATTGAGCGGCTGCCACAGTGGCATTACTCATTCTCATAGACACATACACAGTGCTAAACAATCCCTCTGAGGGTGATACAAGTGAGGGGAATCCTTCAACCACTCACATCTTTATTTTATTTTGCAGTAACTAGACTTGTGCCGGTTTTCGGTAATGCGATATACCACGGTAATTAATATGCACGATATTGTTATCAGTGGGCTCTTCTAAATACCGTGAATAATTATATATTACAAGTTATTCAGAATTTTGAATGCATTTTAAGAATACTTTTCCCATCAACTGGTCAAAATGCACAACACCGCTGTATGCTGCGTGAAAGACGCATGCGCACTGATGTAAATAAGCGCGGACGAGAAGCACAGCGTATACCGTGATAAAAGCATGAGCAATTAATCGCAACATGAAAATTTGATACCGGCATATCCCTAGCAGTAACACATGACTGACTTTGATTACAGCACAGTTCATGGAGGTCAGCCCTGTGCTCTGTAGCCATTCCAGATAGCAGTTAAAGCCTCCATATATCAGCAGATGTAAAGACGAAACGGCACTGAGCTCAGGGACAAATTCAGAACAACTTTCCACTTAGACTGAATTTGATGGGGATGAGCTTCTTAGCCATAGTTGCAATGTTAAGAGCTGGATTTGTCATTTGTCTTTTTTATTTAACTTAGACGGGAACAAGAACAGAAAAGGGGATCAGTTATTGGAAAATGGAAGTAGAAGAACGAATCATGCAAGAGAAAAGGAGTACTATGTACTATGTTGCAATTCCTTATAAAATGACTGGCCAACTGGTTTTATTTATTCGCCAAAGCAAATTTTGACTTTGTATTTGATTGTAAGTATTCATTTTGGACCCTGTCTGTGACACTGACAGAATGTTGAGATACACTTTGGAATCAGGAGATCATCTGTCTGACTGTCAACAAATCCATGCTTCTCCATCTTGCAGCTCTTTGCCAAAAGCTTAACATCTTTCCCTTTTTCTGTGAACATGCCCTTTAGCTCTTTTAATACTTCCTTTCTCCATCTTTCCTTCTAACACTTGTCAAATCTTCATACTCCCACACTGTGTATATATATATATATATATATATATATATATACAGTGGGGTTCCAAAGTCTGAGAGTTGAACGGAACACGCTTCTATTTTGCATTATTTGTTCAATGGAAAAAACATCATGAATTATATGATCAGAAATACATGTGCAGAAGAAAGGGAAAAAAAGTGGTTTTCAAAACACCTGAAAGTGAGTAAATGACAAAAGAGTTTTAATTTTTGGTGGGAACAATTCCTTTAAACTAAACTAAACTAAACCAATCTCAACTCAACTAAAAGATTCCAAGTCTTCCTAAATACAATAATATTTAAAATTCCTTTAGTGTCTGCTATAGAGGCTGTGAAATAAATAAATAAATAAATACATAAATATATATATACATACATACATTTCAGAATTGATTATCATAATCCGGTATGATGTCATAACAAAATACTAACTATATTTGCAAGCCATATTTCTCATGATCTTTAAAATATTTTAATTGTATGATTTATGTATTCACATAAATATTTTTGTATATACATATAGTATATTTCTATTTGTGTTATTATAATTGTTTTATTGACTACTTGTATTCTAAATTTGGAGTCCAAGTCCAAACTGTTAACTAGAAGCATGAATAAAATGATCCAAATAGCATCTTGAGTTTTATTTATTATTATTATTTTTAATCCTTTGATTATTTCCTTTACCTTTTTTTTTTTTTTTTTTTTAAGTGATCTCAGGCTTATGGAGCCCATCATATACACATTGTAATACTGCTTAATTTTTACTTCACGACTGACAGAATCCATTTATAAAGCAGAACAGACCAATCATTTCTGAATATAATGATAAAGTCATATAACATCTATATCTTCATATATAATCTGTCCATATTCCTCCTAATTCATTGCATGCCCACTGGGAAATCAGCAGTTAATCTTCAAATAAGTGGAAACAAGGCCTTGAAGTCAAGCGGTTCAGAAATTGGCTGGAACAAATTCCTCAATCCAGTCTGTGCCATGAGCAGTGAAACAGAAACCATTTGCACAGCAAGACCAAAAACAGTCATTATAGTCAGGCAAAACTGTCAGCAAATACACGCAAGTGCCTTTTCATTATGAACAGGACAACAAATGAAATGCTCCGATTTATAATTAAAACCGGACCATAGTTTAATGTGCACATTTTCTCAAATTCAAGCTGCAGGGTTCTGGAACGTATGGAAAAGAAACCTCTTAAAACAGGGCTGTGATGAATCAGAAGTTATCCCCGGAACTGATGCAGGCACACAGTGTCATGCCAATGTGACATGTCAGTCTTTCTAATGAGACTCGGTGCATTTTGAGATGCAAAGAACACTGATTAAGGTCTGTGGCCTTTTAAAGGTGATTGACATTTTACAATGCCTCACTGCACAAGCCACAAGTCAGTTTCTGTGTTTAGTTTTTACTGCTCAAGCTTTAGCATAAACCCAAAAATAAAAATAATCATCTAGAAAATTGCCATATTGTTTGTACTGCAGGACTAAATTGGGTGTTGTGATATAAACAGAATCAATGAATTACAATGAATTTAACTAAGTACATTATTGAATATGATACGATACATAATACTCTATTTAATAATGTCATTGTCAAAATTGCCTTGTGGCAAAGCTTAACTGTATGGCAAGAGAGTTGGGCTTGTGGTATCAGACAAACGGTCCCGCTGCAATTACTTATAAACAACATGCTCCCTCTTTTTCCATCTTTTCTCAATTTGCAAAAGTGCTGTGGCTCAGTGTGGAATGTCAACTCTGCTGCTTACATCCCAAATCATTAAGGCCTCCAGTGAGTCTGAACTCACTACCATCATGAAACAATTCACATTTAAATTATAATTCCTTATTTATTAAATGTCAATAAAATGCATATCATTTTCTACAAGTATCCTGACGTACTCTGCCTATTTGGTTGTGCTCACTGAGGGCTGGTTGTAAGTGTTGTCTGTACAGCATATAGAGTTTAGCCCTTCTACTTTTTCCTCATGAAAAGAGGCCAGGAGGTTTTGGACCTCAAACTGGGGTGATGCAAATACTTATAAATAGATTTAAAGCTTTGGCAACGCTAAACAAGGTCTCAGAAACAGCCCTTTCAAAAGTTTCCAAGCCACTTAAATGTTCAGAATGGGATCCAATGGGCTCATTCTTTCACTGTCCTCATGCATTCAGACGGCCTTCTCATCTACATCTCTGCAAATAAGATCAATGGAAATCCAAGAGCACTGGGGCTCTCTGGAGAAATAAATACAAACACTGCATTGTCAGCTAAATTATAAATCAGCAGAACAGCTAGTATTTGGCTGATATGCACAATAAATTCCCTGTAAGGGAACAGAATATTAAATGAGTTTTTTTTTTTCTCCTCACGTCTTCCTAAATAAAACAAATTCCTCTGTTGTAGAAGCTATGTCACTCTGATACTTTATCACAAATTAAAAATGTATGATCATAATTAGGTATGATGTGATAACTAAAAACTAAATGCAAAGCATATTTATAATGATCTTAAACAATTATTTTTGTGACTTACTGTATTGCTATTTACACAGATATTATAGTATACACATATTGCTTGTTTTTATAATTGAAATAAATATGGAAAAATACAATAAAAAAATGAATAGTTCTAACTGTTGACTAAATAGAATGTCATAAATACAAGTCATAAATAAGTCATGAACAAAAAAATTTAAAAAATAAATAAATAAATAAAATAAAATAAAATATCCAAGTCCCCGCCAAGGTCTTACTTACCGCCCAGGTCTTGCTCAATCTGAAGATGGGTGCGCTCTGAAGTGCAGAGACCACTGACACCAGAGAGTGCAGGTTATTCAGCTCCAGGAGTTTCTATAAAGACAGAGAAGACACACATCTTAATACACATTATCCAGTTACATGCCTCATGTAAGATACAAATATAGTCTTAATAAAAACCAGGACCTGACCCACTAAATTAAAAGCCTTCTAATTTCCATTTAATAGTGTAATACAGTCAATGTATACAGACTTTTATATTCAGTTGTATTCTGCTTTCATTTGTTTGTTCCAATGTGTTTTCCAGTCTGGGTGTTATGCTGTTGTCATTCTTTTCTTTTCTTTTCCACTGGGCTGACCTCTGTGAACTACTATGTGTCAACCACCCTTATGGAAAGTAGGAGAAAAAGCAATGATGCTTTGGTTTTTTAGTCATTGGCTGATCTGCTTTATCCATTAGCATAACCGCTAGCTTAGCCCACTGAGGCTTACTGGGGCATGTCTGCCGGTAGCAGGGTATACAGCTTTTTCATGTTTGGCAGGCAGTGCAGGGTGAGTTTTCAACCTTAAGAAGTCATTCAGCGGGTTTTCCTGTGTCATGGTACATTGAGTTTCAGGAGAGCATTCGCTGATTGACTTCACAGCAGTCTGTGGCTCTCTGTGTGTGTGACTGTTGGCACGAACGACAAGATAAGCTTCTAATCTGCATGATTGCTTGGGAAAAAAAATTTGATGTATCACTTCAAAAGAAATATTTACTTTTAAATGTATAAAATTAAAATAAAGGTTAAAAAAAAAAAAAAAAAAAATCACATGCAATAAGGACATCCAGAAGAAAGACTAAAAATGACTAAGAAATATTTACTTTTAAATGTATAAAATTAAAGCTTAAATTAAAAAATTAAAAATAAAATTAAAAATCACATGCAATAAGGACATCCAGAAGAAAGACTAAAAATGACTAAGAAATATTTACTTTTAAATGTATAAAATTAAAGCTTAAATTAAAAAATTAAAAATAAAATTAAAAATCACATGCAATAAGGACATCCAGAAGAAAGACTAAAAATGACAAATTTTTATGAGAGTTTCCAAACAAAATTTTAATCATATAAGTGTTATTTTGATTTGGAAATCAAAACATAAAACTCAAAAGCAATAGATTCCATGTTACTGTCACTTTACAGATTCAGAAGTTAGCAATTTACTTTGAACAGCTGAAATGGACTGGAACTATAAAACCACAATTTTTAAAATAATCTTTAAGTTCATTTTACAGTTCATTCACAATTTTTACTCTCAATACGATGTATCTGTACTAAATTACATTTTAAAAGCAATTACAAGACAGATGGAAAGTCAGATAAAATGCGCAAAATGATTCAAGAGAAGATAATGAGAATAGCAGTTGTGATGAAATGAGAAAATATGCTTATAGTGGGAGAAATAATGAGGATATTTTTGATACTAGAAGGGCTTTTTATATTCTCCCTGTGTTGTTTACTACTGTCATTTGAAGATAATTCAGAAATGTAATGGATTCAATTTTTTGTGATTTGGAGGCAGAGGAAAAACTGATACATCGCAGGCTGTTTAAACTAAGTCTGAGATGGATCACGGTCAGATGAAGCCATTTTTACGATGTTCTCATCCTCAATTTATGCCGTAAACACTCACCACTCCTGTGCAATGTCTCTGCTCATTCTCACGGACTTAAAACAGAAGGCTTTAATCCATCAAGACTTGTATAACGTCATTAAAATTGCACATTGTTAAAGGGAAATTCTTGAAAGTGCCCATGAAAACCGGTTTCGCTTGAACTTCTAATAAAACACCATTAGTTATGGTAATGCCAGTGCCAAGGACAATTACTAGAATACCAAATGCAATTCAGATGCGAATAGAAATATTAATAAATTACTAAACTTGATCAAAGTTATAGGGTCAGTTATATTTCTGCTGCCATGGCAACACAGACAAAGAAAAATAACTAACAATAAATAAAGGAACCAAGTTGCACTGGCTGAAGGAACAGAGAAAACCACAAAATGACTCACCTTGGCAATTTTGATGAAGTGGCCCAAAATCTCTGCTCGGATTTTCAGTGTTTGAGCCGTCAATATCTCCCTTACTGCCCAGAAACTGACCTAAAAGAATAAAATAAATCTAAACGCTTATTCTGCAGAGATAACCATGGTAATGGTGCATTGTTTAATTCAGAGTTAGGAATCAGAAAAATAAATAAATAAATAAAACTACATGGATGTATATATATAAATCATTGATTTATGAGAAAAACTGTCTGAAAAATGGTTTTCAGACACAGAGCTTCCTCTTATTTACAGGCTTAAAAAAGTGCCAGAACATCAGTCAAATGAACCTAAGCAGCAAAACTGATTCTTTCCTTTTTTCCCTCTGGAAATGTAAGAAATTTGTTGTTGATGATGACATTAAAAAGATTGAAATGGCAAGCATAAATGCAGACCTCAAATGCCCACTTACATTAAAATTCCAAGACATTTAAGCTCTGCCAAAATGAAATGCCATTTAAATAAAAATCATATTCATTCCTAATGCATACTGACCTTCGTAAGCAGATATTTATAGGCGTATTTTCAGAAATGGGGATAAGGAAAGTGTTGTGCATTTACAGTAAAAGTGTGAGAACTGACGAACTGGCTCAAGGAATATTTTTGACTGGGTGATACTTGGATGTTGTTTTGTTTTATCAAAAGTGGCACTTTGTCTGAGAGTTTAAGATCCACTGTTGTAAAACTGTGTGCAGGTATTATTTACTATGTTCTTCACTGACCCTTTCTAATGCCTTTAATGTCCCTTTAGTGCCACTGCAGCAGACACCTAAAAAAAAAATAATAATAAAATGTGGCAAAACTGAGGTAGAAAAAGAAGAGTGGCTGGCATTAGTCTGGAAAAAAGGGAGAAAAACCCATCAACAGACCTCTCTGTTGGATGTGTCCAGTGCAGTGTATTTATTTATCTAAAGGAGTTAATGCAGCTGTTGGACCAGCATGACGGATTTGTCTATCTGAGGCACCTGTTTGCACTAAAAACTGTAATATACAGTAAAAAGAGCAAATTTCATGTGATTTGAAACGAGATGCATCCTCCATTTCAGCTTGTATAAGTTGACACCTAATGGACTTCTGTTTTACACTAATAGGCTCATGTGTTAAACAGAAAGCCTAAATGGTAGGCTCTAAAATAGTCTGCATAAAATCTACTTGATCAGCTATTTAGTGAGGTTTCTAGCTAACCGATCTGAACACACCCCGTGTCAAATCAGCAGTGCATTAGCTTGTGTATTTGCGACTAAAACACATGTGTCGATGTTCTTCTTTCAGTATAATAACATCCATTAACTTCTATTATATGAGTTATTTCTGGTGGTGCTAAACGACCTAGGTCTCAAACCCTGAAAAGGGGTGGTTAGTGAATGAGAGAGAAAAAAAACTTACACTCTATACCTGTTATGAAAATGTCTTTCAAACTGAGATCTTATTGAAATTACCCTTACATCAGAAAACATTTTACAAGTAAAAGTTTAGCAAACATGGAATAAACATTGGAGCCTAAAGCTTGTAATAAATGATCTTAAAGTGTAACTCTTGGCTACACCTACTAGTGCAATATTGCCTACCTGGTTAAATCTCCGTGTGAAGGCCACAACGTTGGGTGAAAGGCTATGTTTCTCCTTCTTGTTCCATCCACAGCTCGCCAGCTCCTAAACAACCAAACAGTCAATTCAACCTGGCAACAGTGTTTTTTAAGTGTAATATTTAAGTCTAATGTGTGCATTTTATCTACTGTTCAAACGTTTGGGGTCCTTTTTTTGTTTTTGAAAAAAAAGTTATTTTTTCTCACCAGGACCCAATGTATTTGACCAAAAATACAGTAAAACAGGAATATTGTGAAATAGTTTTATGACATAAAATATCTGTTTTTTTCCCTTTCTTTTTTTGTTTTTGTTTGACTATATTTTGTATTTTCTTATTTATTACTGCAAAGCTGAATTTTCAGCAGCCATTACTTCAGTCTTCAGTGTCACATGATCCTTCACAAATCATTCTAATATGCTGATTTGCTGCATAGGGAATATTTCATATTAATATCATGGATTATTTGATGAACAGAAAATTTAAAAAGACAGTATTTATTTGGAAAATAAATAATTGTAATTTTACTGTCACTTTTGATGAATTGAATGCATTCTTTGTATTACTTTCTTTATCTTTTGAAAGGTAGTGTACTCTGATATTAATAAAATCTCATTAAACTGCTCTTTCATTACACATGCCTTAAACCATTAATTAATTCATTCATGAAGTCTAAAAAAACTGACCATAACTACGCTGTCTGGCTAAAAAGAAAGGCATACAAAGGTAAAAAACCCACAACACTTGAAGCACCACACTCTTTTCCACTTTAGCATTAGTAAAAATTACTACATATTTTACTATATTATATTTCTTATTGACCTACTATAAATATACCAGCCTGGTATTGACTTCATTTAGATGTAATTTCTAAATTAACTCTAGGAATATTATATTTTGTAAAACAGGGAGAAAAGAATGCACAGAAAAACAACACATCTACTGCTTTCATCTCATCGACAGAACAGCTTTGCATTGGGACGTTAATATGGTTCTAAGCCTCCTCAGGTTCACAGAGCAGTGAATATTAACACTTTTATAGTATCGTGCACACTAACAGCAGATGGAAACATGCAAAGGCATCTCAGTTTCCACATGGACTGAGTGGAGTGGAGTTTCCATGTGAATAAGCAGCTCAGTCTTACCAAAATATGTTAGGTCTGTTTGCTAAGTCATCACTTTAAGCCACACATTTTGTGGATTGAACAGTCAGGGACAAAGCACAGCTATAGTGTAAGAGGTCTTGTTTGGTTATAAACTACCATTCAAAAATGTGGGGTCTGTAAGATTGTATTTATTTATTATTTATCATTTATTTTAAATGGATCAAAAGTGACAGTGAAGACTTTTACACTGTTACAAAATATGTATCTTTTAAATAAATACTGTTCTTTTAAACTTTCTATTCTTCAGAATATCCTGGAAAAAAATATCACCATTTCAACAAAAAAAAAATATTAAGCAGCTCTTTTCAGCATTGAAAATAAGACAAGTTTTCTTGAGCACCAAATCGTCATATTAAAATGATTTCTGAAGGATCATGTGACACTGAAGACTGGAGTAATAGTTGCTGAAAATACAGTTTTACCATCACAGGAATAAATTACTTTTTAAAACACATTTAAATAGAAAACAGCTATTTTAAATTGTAATCACATTTTCTCAATGTTACTTTTTACTGTATTTTGATTAAATAAATGCAGCCTTGATGAGCATAATATATTCCTTTCTAGAACATTAAAAAACCATACAGACCCCACATTTTTGAATGGCAGTGTATATTAGTTATTTTGCATGATTAGCTATTTTGCATGCAGCCTTTGTTTAACCCTAAGCATTACATTGTGTGTGTGTGTGTGTGTGTGTGTGTGTGTGTGTGTGTGTGTGTGTGTGTGTGTGCGCGTGTGTGCGTGCATGCGTGTTGCTGGCTTGTTAAGAAATGCCCCTGCGCATGTGAAATGAGCTGCAGCACTGAATGGGTCAAGTTTTGGTTGGTTAGCATGGTCCAGTTTCCCCTGCATGCAGATGTTTTAACTACTCCCTTCATGCAATATACTTGATAACTGATTCCTCCTTTACTAACAGCCTCTTTGCAAAGTCGGCATGACACTGTATCAGGATCATTAAACAGTCCTCATTGAAATGTGACTGAAATGATCAGGGCTCTTGTTAAAAACTAATTTCATCATTTGGAAGGATATCCAGAATGGAATGTGCCATAAATACAGCCAAGAACAAAAATGGTTTAATCAACTATGCTTCATTTTACTTTTATAACACTATTATTTTTATATCACTATTATTTATAATATAACTATTATACTAATATAATTTTTTTGACTTCTGAAAGTTACAGTATGTTTTATAGTCGTCTTTATTTCAAAAGATCAAATATAATTTGATTCCACATGACATGGCCACTTTAAAACCTACAAACTTTCACACTTTATCTTTCATTCTGACTCTATATAATTTCTGCAAAATGTCTGTAGCCAAAGACAACTGTACAACACACCACTTTATGCAAAGAGACACTGTCTGCTCACATTACTCACACAGCACTAACAATTTAGCGGTTGTTCTAGAAACAACGTACATCTGAAATCTATTAATCCAGTTGCCCGTGTCAATTTCACGAACATCTCCTTTTAGAATGTGCAATAATCCCTGAAGCATGCAGCTGAAATATTGATGAATGAATGTATGCACATGTGGTCAAACACAAAAATGTACTTATACTAGTGTTTCCACAGGCCAATGAAACTTACAGGCAAAGAGCTCAACAATAACAAACAAGCCCACTTTCGTTGTCAAATATGTCAGGGTTGGAAAGATTGAGTGTAATGAATGAGTCCTAAATTAGTGGACGAGGCGGTCAAACTCAGCATTTTTAAAATTAGCTCTTTTCCAGTGGGAACTCCTGCTGTAAGCGAATTAACTTAATGTGTATCACACTCTAGTCTTCTTCAGAGAAGGTATACCAGGGTAGATGTTTTGTTACTTTTTATCAATCAACTGAACAATTTATATGTGTGCAGAAAGCTGCTGAGATGCAAACATGTCTAAAGGAATGAGAAGAGAAGAATCAGATAATCAGATAAATCAGATAATTAGTACAGCCTTACCACTGGCCAACCAGTCAAGCTCAACCTTTAAACTCAGTTACCAACAATATTATAAAAAATATTTTCAAACAAATAGTTTTCTTTTTTGACCAATAACTACAAACCAGCACGCAGTGCCACAAATTAGCTAGTCCCTACTGAGTAACAGCTTAATTTGGGATAAACATACTATGTTACTGTACACGTAACCCTGTTATTTATCGTTTTGTTCATTTTTATTTTTAGTGTTTGTAATTTTTTTGTAATATTATTGCAAGAATAATATGCTCAAAAAGGCTTTGTTTTAAAATACAGTTCAAACAGTAATATTGTAAAATATTATTACAATTCAAAATAACTCTTTTGCACTATTTTGTACAGTTTAATGTACTTTAAACTTAATTTATACCCGTGATGGCAAAGCTGAATTTTCAGCAGTCTTCAGTGTCACATGATCCTTCAGAAATCATTCAAACTTGCTGATTTGGTGTTGAAAACAATTGTCCTGCTTAATATTTTTGTAGAAACTGTGATACAAATTCTTTTAATAACAGAAAGTTCAAAAGAACAGCATTTATTTGAAATTGAATTTTCTTTGTAACACTGTTAAATTGGTTTTACTGTCCCTTTCAATCAATTTAATGCATCCCTGCTGAAAATTTTTTTCTTACTTACCATAAACTTTTAAACGGTATAGTGTATAATTAAATATATAAAATAAACCTGATTTTGATTAAGCACCTTCTTTCAGCCCCATTTTGTCCTTTATTCATGGAAAGTGCTAAAACTTGGAAATCCAAATTGTTAACACACCAAACCTTTGGCTGGGTTTACCAGAATCAATCATAACAGCAATGGTTGAAACTCTCATAATGCTAGCTATTAATGCTGCCACGCGGAAAAACAATAAATAACAATAAGCCCATGGCCTTTTTAAACAAATCCACTCTGGAATATCTGTGGCTGTCAATGAAGAATGATTCCAACATAAAGAGAACTCAAATCCACACTGACTCATTAGTGCACACAGCTCACAGAGGTGATGTCATACAGTATTAACTAAGGACCGCAAAGATGTAGGTCAATGAACATCATCATAATGGCACTCACCTCACTTATGCTCACTCGTACTCTGGAAAAAGTTCAAACAATCCTGATTTACTGTTAAAGTCCCCATGAATGTTTTGTCACTTCCGTTTTTTGACGTCACATTTTATTTTGATTTTATGACGTCACACTGTACTTCAGCTTCTCATCAAACTTTCTGTCCAATCAAATGCTCTCTAGAATCCGAAGCGCTCGCCCCCTACACTATAAAATAGATGCTGAAGCCGTGGCTGAAATCGGTCACTTGTCCACAGAATTAGTAATTTCCGGTCCAGAGACACGATAGCACGGAGCGGATCACATGCGCGAGTCGGCGCAGACCACAAAATGTATCGGAGCTATTTGAATTCTACACAGATTGCTATATTTTATAGCAATATGGATGAGATTGTGGCTGGCAAATGCGGCTTTACGGAGCTCAACAGCTCTAGCCCAAGCTGTGATATAAACGAACGCTATTGGCTATTTTAAAAAGGGGTGAGGCTGCTTGATATGTCCTGCCCTGTCTTCCTGCTTCAGTTAAAATGACGTCAACACATAGAGTAACGCTGCGTGTTTCTAAGCATTTCAGGGGACCTTTAAGATCGATTTGCTCATCTCTTTGAAAAAGGCCAGAGATTCACACCAAGGTCACTATGAATGGAACCAAACGATTCCATTCGTGAAGCATTAAGAAAAGTAGCTAGTAACGTTCAGACTAATTGCCAAACAGACTGCCAAACAACTCTCTGCTCAAGCACTACGCCATTACTGGGTAGAATGTCTGGAGAGACCTGGAAGAAGCCTGGCTAATATTTCTTCATGATAAAATGGGGGCACCAAAATGGTTTTCTCTCCAGACTCATATTAACCCTAAAATGTGAGACAAAACTGTCATATTTTCATGTTATGCATTCCTTTCATTTGATTAATGTGTCTTTGACCATGTGATGAAATCAGTTTCCAGTTAAACTGGATGGTTTTACTTTTTTTTTATTATTTATTAAATTTGTATTTACTCATTTATTATTTGGTTCATATTATATGGATAGTGCCTTTCTCTTTGCTTTATCGTCCCTGAACCTGCCAACCAACCATCTTTTGATCATAGCAAGATAACCTATGAAAACTAAACACTTATGTAAGATCTGGATAACAGCTAACATGTTAAATGCCCAAATGTAAACGTCAATGAAAATTGATCACACTGAAAACCTGCAATAAACTGTAAAATGCCTTGGCAGACCTGTTTTCGTTATCTGTGGAAAAACTCAGCACTTCTCACTGATCCTGGTCCAAATCTATCATATCTGTTATGAGTGTCTTTCCAATGTCGTCTTCACATAAAATGTTAATTAAGGAAAGTACCGAAGCCTCTGTAACTCAGAGCAGAGGATAAGCTCTGGGTAAAGTAATGGAAGAATGTGGAGCTAGATGCTGTGGGTACCGTGGTCTGTGTGTGTATGTGTGTCATTAATGCACTGCTATAGTGCCACGTCACACTAATCTGTAGCACCAGAGAGCAGAGCACATGAGATCAGTTCTGTGTGGCTTGATAAACACAGAGGATGTGTATTTAGTTGTCATGGATATGTGTCTCACCTCAGGCTGTATCGCTTTGAATACAGGAGCATCCATCAAAGTGATCTGACTCTGCAAAATAAAAGCTACAATTTAAAACTGAGTATTACAAGCTTAAAAAAGATAGTTCACTCAAAAATAATATTTTGCCATCATTTAATACCTCAGGTCATTCCAAACCTGTATGACTTTCTTTCTCGCACTGAACACAATGTTTAGCAGAATGTTCAAGCTAGTCTTTTCCATACAATGAAAGCAGATGGAGACCGTTGTCATCTGTGGTCACTATTTGCTTTCACTGTATGGGAAAAAGTAAATAAGTTTAGAGTGAACTATTACATTAACATATTTAAATAAGGCACTAATTTTTGTTTTGCGTGCATATTTTTGTTTGTACATTTTCAAACATACTTTACAAAAGTACTATTGATTTCTTGGGGGGTGAAACATTTTTACAGTGGAAAAAGTTACTTAATGCACATTTAATAGAGCGTAGTGGGTTTCTATAATTATAAAAAGAGCAATATCTAATGAATAGGTAATTGAATGCTTCCCTTGAGCTCACATATTACATTTATGAGATGGAAAGATGAAATTTCAGAACTAGGCCATTGTGCACTTAAAGTCAGGGACGAAATTGACATGAATCAGTATGAGCAATGATCTGATAGTAAGTGCTGTCAAGATCTGAGAACATTTTACTTAACAGTGATGCATATGTTTTTCAAAAAACTGAAATATGTTGCCCTAGCTCTGCAGTTTCCATGCCAAACCCTTACTGTGTGGTAAAATGAGTATAAAAATTAGTTAAAAAAAATAGTTTTATTTTTTCAGGTGAATTATTTTATTTTTTCCTAAAGCCTACAGATGAGGCTTTAGGAAAGTTAAAATATGAATGCCCTATCATCAACTAATGTTAAAAGGCAAACAAAAGTAATGCAACTCCTATCTCCTTTAAACTTGATTTTAAATCAAAAATTCAACTTCAGAAGATAAATGAGCTTTCTTTGAGGAAAAGACTAAAGTTTAGGTTTCTATTAACTGAAAAGCATGCCCTCTTTTTTATTGTATTTATTGTATCTGTCAATGGGAGTAAAATTTTAGCTTTTAGTGCCACTAGTGGTCATTTCCACAACTGCGGCAATTTGCACCTGCATCAACATATTTCATAGTTAAAAAAATTAATGCAGTGTCATGTTTTGACACTAGAGCATTTAGAAACTTACAGCAAACTCCTCAGATGTCACTTTGAGCATGTCAAACACCACCGCGTCAAAGCTCTTGGCAGAGTCCAAACTCCGTCCATCCAGGGACTCTGAACTACTGCTGTCCTGCAGACACAGGAGGAAGACAATTAGACAGGAAAGAGAAAGAAGAGTTGGACATTATATCAGGAATGATATTTCATACACCTATGAAATCCATATGGACAAAGAGCCATGGCCAGCTGCACTCTTCCCGTGGACATTTAATCAGTTTAATTACCATTGTCCATTTGAATGACTTCATTCCATTTGATTATTCAGCACACATGGTAAAAGTGGATCAGAAAGCAACCACATCACTTTATTAACAGGCAATGCGTCAATCCAGCCCATATTGTAATTAAAGCCAGACAAAAATAGACCACATAACAAAGGCCAGAGAAAGAAAGATACAGTCACTATGAAAAGAACGGTTTCTCCTCTGCAAATTATCCTAACAGATCCCCTTTGAAGTTCCCCCATTCCATCCAGTGTAATATCTATAAAGAAATTAATTATTTTATTCAGAAAGGATGCATTATATTGATCAATAGTGACAGTAAAGACTTTTATTATGTTACTAAAGATTTCTATTTCAAATAAATGCTGTTCTTTTTTATTCAACAACATTGATAATAATAAGAAATGTTTCTGGAACATCAAATCAACATATTAGAATGATTTCTGAAGGATCATGTGACACTGAAGACTGGAGTAATTCAACTTTTCCAACACAAAATATTAAATTCAAAATAATACTGTTTTTACTGTATTTTTTATCAAATAAATGCTTCTTTCAAAAACTTTTAAAAAATCTTACCAATCCCAAACCTTTAAATGGTAGTGTGTATTATTAATCATCAAGCTTTAGTACAGTGTGTATTCATGAATGTAAGAGTGGATGGTCTCATATGCAGGCTGTGAAACATTCTTCTTTCTCAATCTAAGTTCATTTTTCTTGGTCTGTAATGTTATAAACTACTAGTACATTTCACTTTTGGGACATAAATGGTTTCTCTGCTGAATCTTTAAGCAAGACCTGCCGTTTTTCAATAAATATTCATGATCATCAATATCCCTATTTCCTTGGCCTTTTTGTATGTTACCATGAATCTTATATTAATTGCACCTCTGTATGTGTTCTAATGCTTTACAAACATAAACATTTGTTGTTGTTTTTTTATTTTTTATTTGCCACCACGATGTGATGTTTTCTAGCTAGCAAACATAGACGAGGTTTCACAACAGTAAACTGTTGACTTAAAATACATCAACTGAAGGTCATCATCATTAACTACAAAGCCTATAAGACTAAGCCAACCATAAACTCACACATTATTTCCAAATAAACTAAATGGCCACTAAGAAAATTGAGGCAATAAGCATCACTGCTGCAATTAAACTCCTAACTGGCAGTTTCATTTGGACTACATCATTGTGAAAACAGTGTTGAAAGATCTTTTAGTATGTCCCCTGTCCCAGTGCAGGCCAACACCTCTTACGAAACTGTCTCAGCTTGCTTTAAAATAACAAAAATAAGCAGAACCAATGCAGGAAAAAATTATCATTCCATTCCATCTGACCACAAAAAAAGTCATCATTTACTCACCCTCCACTTGTTCCAAACCTGTATGAGTTTTTTTCTTCTGTTAAACACAAAAGTTGATATTCTGAAAAATGTTGGCATCCGAACAGTTGATGAGCACCGCTGACTTCCATAGAAGGAAAAAGAAATACTATGGAAGTCAATGGTGCTCATCAACTGTTCGGATGCCAACATTTTTCAGAATATCATCTTTTGTGTTTAACAGAAGAAAGAAACTCATACAGGTTTGGAACATGTGGAGGGTGAGTAAATGATGACAGAATTTTCATTCTGGAAGTGAACTACTCCTTTAAGACTTTTTGAACCTATAACTGCTGGAAAACACAACGTGTCACATCTTCTAATAAAACTATCCCAGAGTTGGAGCTCACATGGTATGTCAATGACATAACACTGTGACACTGGAGCAGCATCATGCCAGTGTGTATTTGAACTGATCAGCACTGATGGGCCAACAAGCTGCTGTTTCTCTGATCTGATTCCCTTCAGCAAGCCAATATCATGTGATCTAACTTGGATGCTGTACACAACATTAAGTTCAGACTCAACAGCGACCCCAATCAGTGTCTGAGCAATCACACGCACCACTGAGGCTATAATAATCAGCTGCAATAAATCTCCAATTTATAATCCATTATGCACAGTTTAATGTTCAGAGCTGATGCTTTAGCAGTTTACTGATTATCCTTATTTACCAATCTTTTTGATATTGATCCTGGCAAGAACACTAAGTAAAATAAAAGTAAAATAAAATAGATAAATCTATGGCACAGCTATGTAGAAAATTTGCCAGTGGGTAAAATGATTAAATATAAATCAAGACAGGCACTGTCATAAACAGCCAAACATTTCAAGACAGATGTTGTCATAGCTGAACTCTTTAGTAAACAAATAGGATGTGTTTTAGTACCTGTGTGTGGTGGGAGGTGATGCTGATGCTGGCAGGGAATCCATTCCTCCTGTACATGCTCTCAGTCAGAAGAGAAGACCCAGATCACAGCCGACCTCAGCTGCTCACCACCACACACGACCTCTCAGCCATCCCTGGAACACACAAGCACACACATTACACCTTATTTTATGCCCAAATAGGTGTATATGGCAACTAGATTTTGTTTTATTAAGCCTATTAAATAGAAATTATGACTTAAAATAAAATACTGTATTTTTATTATCATCATTATTGTTTAACACACTGTGCTACTGTATTTGGGATCTACTCATTCTGAGGAGCAATGCATAATATAGCCAGTAGAGGGAGGTCTTCACTATAAATGCAGCGTCTCTCTCCTCAACATGACTCCTGCATTTGCCCTACATTCTGCCAGCCAGCCATTTCTTGTTCAAATGAGCCACATACTTATCATAGCAACATTATGAAAAGACCCTGCAGAGCTGCTCTCCTGTGTTCTGCTCAATGACATATTTCAGTCTGTATGGCCAAATACAGTGCAGAATTGAAGTGCATGAGTAAAAGAAGAAATGTCTACAGATTACTGCCTTCAAAAACAGTGGATCTCAGCTGATTGCGCTGGATTCAGGATCCAGATTTTCAGTTTGATAGTAAATGGTCACCCAACAATTTCAAATATTGGTTACTGAACAATATATAAAAAAATACCCTTAAAATAAAGCACTGAAATCTTTAATTATTACCAAAAAGCACAGGGCCAGCAGTATGCTGAAATTAACAGGAGAAGCTAACATCATCGCCTGTTCAAATAAATGGGAGACTTGCAGATGTAGCTTATTATTTGTAGTTTATATATGAAGAGTTCAGATGCAAAAGCCTCTAATACGTCTGACGTTTTTCTTTAAAATTAGCATTTCTTTCTGGCTACTACGTACAGGTTTCTATGTACGTACTGGTACTTCTGAATGGGTTGAGGCTGGGATTTAGCACATTTGAAGTGAAATTACTTGATTAACATATACTATGTGTGGAGAGCATTCACTCAGTATCGTTATATCATTTTTGACCAAAATTAGGTTTTAGAGGCTTTTGCATTGGAACTCTTCATATATATATATATATATATATATATATACATATATATATATATATATATATACACATATATATATATATATATATGCAATTTTAAACTTATTGTATTTTTAGCTAGTTGCCAAAGCACCATTTAATGTTTTACTTGATGTACTACAACAAATAAAACTAAAACTGAACTAATAAGATGACAAAACACACAAAATTATTAACATTTAAAAAATAAAATGGTAAATATAAAAATAAAAACATTCAAAATAATAATAATAAAAACTATAATAGTATCTCAATGATAATAAAATAACACTGTCACCCTATGTGCTCATTACCAGAAAAAAATTATGTTAGGCAACAACAAACTAGAAGAGATGACCTCAGCATATTCATATGTTACGCAGAGCAGTTTCAATTAAGTGTTTGATAATTTGTATATGTATGTATATGTATGATATTGTATATGGATGCAATGAGGTTCAAACATGAGGATAAACATGACCTTTAATTTTACATTATCTATAGTAATTTTTTGTAAGTAGTCATATCATAAATTTTTCTAATAGGTCTACTCATAATGTTAGGGATAATAAAGTAATTTTTTTTCTCTCTGTCTGAAGTAAATTTTAATTTTGAAGCTTTACATAGTATATTAAACTTCAAAATGGTATTTCATTATATGACCCCATTAGCAAACATTTATTTTTACAATAACTAACTAGTATCAATAATACTACATGCAATAAAATATGTATAAATTTGCATACCCATTCTGTTTTTCCAGATCTTTCACATGGCTAATATGTTTATGGTAGCGTTGGTGAAGGCCATCCCAAGCCGCGGTTCTTTAGTAATACTGAAAGAGAAATAGAGGTAACAGGGAAAAAAAAAAAATTATGATCATTATGAGCTCAATAGACTCTTGACTTTGATTAATTGAGCTGTTTTATGCTTCATGATTATTACACAATTGCTAACATGGATCAAATGTTGTACTATAGTGTTTCAAAGTTAAATACCCCAGCCAGAGGCATGGCTAAACTCACTGTTTACCTGAGAGCAGCAGCATTTAACTAGTGTAATCAAGTGTGAAGAATTCAGTCAACACTGATAGCACTCATGTTTGCTGTCCACATGCAGGACTGTATTTGTTTATTTGGTAACACTTTATTTCGATAGTCCACTTTAGACATTCTATTAACAGTAAGTAACTTTGCAACTACATGTCAACTAGCAGTTAGTAGAGTATTAGTAGACTGTCTGCTTAATATCTTCTAACACTTTCTTTGTCAACTTACATTCTACTAACCCTAAACCTACCCTAACAGTCTACTCTGAAAGTTCAGAAATCAGAAATCAGAAAGAGCTTTATTGCCAAGTATGTTTGCACATACAAGGAATTTGTTATAGTGTCACAAGCTTCCAGTACACGGAGACAACAACAACACACAGATAATAAAAATGAGATGTGAATAAAATACACATGCATAAATATAAACCACAAAAACAAGGAATAAATTGTATGTACAGGTGTGCTATAGATGGAATAGGAATAGAATAAACTAAAATAAGTTGTAGGGATGTACTAGGGTTAGCAGAAGTTAGCAGACATGTAGTTGCAAATTAATGAGAATTAGTTGACATGTAGTTGACATGTAGTTACAAAGTTACTTATAGTTAATAGAATGTCTAAAGTGGACTATTGAAATAAAGTGTAACCGTTTATTTAGCTGTATTTGTCCATATGGCTTGCTTATGAATGCCTAATGGAACTACATTATACTAGCTACACTACTGTTCAAAAGTTTGGGGTTGGTAAGATTTCTTCAAGTTTCTGAAAGAAACTTTTATGTTCATAAAAGACTTTAATGCTCACCAAGGCTGCATTTGTTTGCAATATTGTAAAATATTATTACAATTTAAAACAACTGCTTTCTATATTAAGACATTTTAAAATGTAATTTATTCCTGTGATGTCAAAGCTGTATTTTCAGCAGCCATTACTCCGGTCTTCAGTGTCACATGATCCTTCAGAAATCATTCTGATATGCTGATTTGGTGCTCATTTCTTATTATCAATGCTGAAAACATGTGCTATATACAATTTTATTGGAAACAGTGATCATGTGGAAACAGGGATGCGTGTTTTTCGGTATTCTTTGATGAACAGAAAGTTCAAAAGTTAGAGCTGTCATCTTCCAATGCATCATACCATAGTAACCATAGACAAAGACTGTAACTACAACACAGCTAAAAAGAAATCTTCAGCCAAACTGTAACCTACAAAACATTTTGGATTGTTGTTTGGATGTACACCGCCCTGCAGGTAAGGTAACTTGCTTGATACAATAAACACTGAATTTTGAACATATGCTTAAATGTTGCTTCAGATAGGCATAATGCATAAATCTGTCAGTCTTTATTATAAAATAAACCCTAACAGGGAGATCTGAACCCTGACATGAAGTACAGAGGGGTCTTGAATCACTCTTAAGTTTCAAGTTACTAACTTGAACTTGAAATATTGACCCATTGAATGTTGAAACATTACTATTCCAATTATATTAGCTTAAAGCTTCTGCTAACAAAAAAGCCCATTCCCAGTAGCATCAGTCAGTTGCCATGGACAATGTGCAAATATATTGTTTTTCACCACTGATTGTCAAAGTTAACCAATCAGAATCAAGTATAACACTAAAACCACTAGAGCAAAGAATAATCTGTAATGCAGTGGTCTCTTTTTCTGAGTTACTGGTCAAATGCTATAGTGTTTTAAATTAGTTTAGCTTAGAAGTGTAATTCATATGCTCTATTTATTTCTCTGTAATTATCCTTCTAGGTAATTGAATTGGACTGCTGTTTTTCACATACACCGTCATACTGCAAGCCAGTCTGACAAATACAATTAAAAATGTCTAGATTCTACCTGCCACTAGCAAACGTGTAAAACTAAAACACAAATTCTGAATTCAAACAAGATGTTTCTAAATACAGTGAGAGCGGATGAAAGCCCCAAAGTGTTTGAAGACACCATGCGGGTTCCAGTGAAGATGGAGTACGAGCTGGGAGAGCAGACAGAGCATCGCCTCAAGGAAATGGGCGCCCGCTGTGTGGGGGAAACCTTAGACGTAGAGTACTACTACGATACTGACAGCTTCCAACTGGCTTCTACACAGACCTGGTTTAATCAGCATAACGTCCAATGGGGACTGATCCTGGCAGAAGAACAAGAGCTTAATCACAGTCTATCATACGACACCAAAAAGTTGGAAGTTGGAAATTCTGAAGAAAAGAAAAGCAAAACACTCTCAAACTGACATATAATAACTTTACAAACTTTATGGTAACCCTTTACAATAATTAGGTAATAAGACATACAATGTTTAGTACTATATAATCTATATTTTTTTCAATAATATAATATAATATAATATAACATAACATAACATAACATAACATAACATAACATAACATAATATAATATAATATAATGGACCCATTTTACAATTGCAGGGTTCTCAGAAGCAGAAGTCTTCATAGTTGGGTAAACTGAATGGACACTACCACAATATATTTTTGTGTTTCCATTTGCTCCGATAGCAATAGAAAAAAAAAATCCATGATAGCATTTTTATGATATTTTCCAAAGGAGAAAAACATATGAAGAGATTGAATACAGTGGTTAGAAGCAAGAAAGCGATGTAGTGCCAATTAGTTTTCTGCAATTTAATGTCAAGGTCATATAACAAAACGTATAGTGTTATAAATGTTATAAACTTAAAAAAAAAAAAAAATTGCTAGATTTATGATGTTAACCGTGGAAACACTATGATGAAGGGTCAATATAATATAATATAATATAATATACTGTAGTTTATAAATATACTACTGTTAATTGTTTTATTGTTTATACAGCTTTTTGTTAAAATTGTATTATTGTATTGCATGCAAAAATTAATATTAACCAAAATAAAAAATGCTGTATAAGTCTACATTGTTATTGTAGTAACAAATATTAACTTATAACCTAACTGTAAAATGTTATCAACTTTATTAACATTATTCTGTATTACGTTGCTAAAAAGACATTTTTCCAAACTAAAAATACCCAAAATAGCTGAAATAACCATCTCAGATATTAAAACAACTACAATTGTTCTACAATAACAGTTGTAACAATTTAATTTCCTAAAGACTCACAGGTGTGATTTTGCCCCATTTTATCTAAGATACAGATTCAGCTTAAGCACTCTCGACTGAGACATCTATAGTTTCTATGGCAACCGAAAGAGCTGTAATGTGTTCATATTTTTGATATTATACACATGAGGGCAGAGCAGTCTGTAGGCAACAATCTGCCACATTGGATGTCCGACATGTTCAACACGGGCAATGTTTCTTGTCCCTGACTCCAGACGACCTGCAGTATTGTAGTAACTGAAGTATGGATCTCGCCAAAATAACATTAATCTCATTTTACAGATGCTTTTATCTAAAATGACTTTGTGTGCATTCAAGGTACAGTATATGTTTTATCAGTATCTGGGAATTGAACCCATGACCTTGTCGTTGCTAATACTGTGATCTACCAGTAGAGCTCCAGGAACTCTAAGGTGTCAAACAAACAGAAAGCACAGGTTGCTCCTGAAGCAATAACAGATTTTCTCATCAGCACTTGCAGCAGACAGAAGATTTCACGGAGGCGTAACACACAACAAAACAACACACTATAGTGTAGCAGATTCTTTGGCTACCCTAGCACACACTTGAAGGTTTGCAATTGACTCTAAACATTGAATACAGGAGCACTACACAGCACCTGAGAAACATAATGTGGAAGATAAGAAAGAAGACATCTACATTAAATGTTGATCTGAGAGCTGAGCTTTTACTTAATTACACTAAAAGTAAATTAAATTCACTGGTAAATTACACAATGCAGTCACACCACTATTTGATGAGAATTGTCAATGTTGTTAAATATGTAAAAAATAAGTAAAGGGGAAATAACTAAATTCAATAAATAAATAAGAGATGCCAAATAAATTAAATGCAAAGAAAAAATAGCTCTGCAGTAGTAAATTTGGCAGATTCATAACTTTCATAAAGTTGTAAGGTCATGTAAAGCCATTAAACATTACATTTAACAGGTAGCTGTTGAGTGCATTTTGAATTATTAATGTTTATAACAATATATGAATCAGTTTCATAACTATTTGAGTGTACATTGACTATTGATTAGTAGTATTAAATGTAATGAAGTTATTCATGTTAATAATAATACCTAGTATAAAACTATAGCATAATTCTTTTACTGGCAAAGGTGCATAAAAACCTACAGGACAAACTGTGTCTTTGAACCTCGATATAACTTTACAAACTTTATTCACAACTAAACTATTTGTATAACTTGAAACAATAAATAAATAAAATTGGATGGCAACTTACACTGTAAAAAAAAGGCAGCTGTGGTTGCCATAATAATTTTGTAAAAAAAAAAAAAATACAGAAAAACTGAACACATTTACATAAGAAACTGTAAATTTCAAAGTATAAAACTGTAATTTACAAACAAGAAAATTTGAATGTAAACCAGTAAATTCAACAATGCACACTGCTGAATTCTGTTTCCTACCTTTAACATATACTGACAACCACCATAATAATGCAGGTGGTAAAGGAGAAGGCCACATGAAGAATCAAAGCTCATTTCAAGTAGCTTTTCCACAAGCCGAAGTATATACTAATATATGTATAAAATCTTACTTAATTTGTGAGACAAATTGTAAGTACATTCTTTTGAAATAAAAAAAAAAATGTCATAATTACAGCTGAAATATCAGAGGAAATATCTTATAAAGGGGAACTTCGAATATTGTGTTGGACAATGGGGGCCCTCGAGTCAACAATGTTGAGAACCACTGCTGTAGAATGTGCAATGACACATATTTTATTAACCTTTAAAAAAAGACAGAAGACTCTGTCTTTGTTTTAAAATGTACAAGGCACATTCTTATGTGCCACACTCTGCTATGGGATCAGTAATGAACCAAAAAAATGTGTATAACTTTTATAGGTGTGTGCACTAATAGAAACATCCATTATTTAATGTATGGTGCTGGCAAAGAGTAAATGTAAAAGTATTAATATTACTTGCACAGTCAGTTAATGTATTGCTTGCATGCACAGTCATGTAATGTATCAGTTAAAGGTACATTGAGACTCCAGAAAAAAACTGAAACTATATATATATATATATATATCATTGCCCTTCACTGCAGCTTGTATCGAACATTGCCAGATAATAAATAAGTTAGCAAATCCATTTCAGTTTCAAATGTAACTTTAATTGGATGCAAATTTTTAATATTCTACTAAGAATAAGAGCCTATATTGATGCTAATTGCTCATCACAATTTATCCATAATCATAAATGTAACACACTTACATAAACCATTACATGTAGCCTACCTTGGTTTACCAGCACCTTCCACAATGCCAATGTGAAAGTGCAACTACTGTAACGCATAAACACAGGTGCTTTCTAAAGTCAAGGGAGTATCTCCGGGACATAACATCAGCCACTTAAACAAAGGCAGAAGGCTGGTTCTATCTGAAATCCCCATACAAAAAATTAATTTAAAAAACTCTCTAAACCTACACATAAGCATATACACATCAACGAAAGCACAATGTATAACAGCTTCAGGGAGTGTTTTGCTTTAAGCTGTGTGTCATCACCCTGTCAGTTATAGTATTGCTGAGATTCTTACTCTTTTGTAAAATATTTAACCTCTATCTCATATTTCTAATAGCTGTTTTAATAGGCATAACTAGCAGAGCATATTCCTGAATATTGATTAGCCACCACCTAAAAATCTATTATTCCATCCTCCAATTTGCTTAAGACATAAAATAAAACAGAATCTTTACAGAAAAATGGTATCATAACATCTGAGCATAATACCATGACAAAAAGCATCCTGCATATGCACGCTGTTTTAGATGTAATGGCGCCATGCATCATATTGGCAGTGTGGTACCCAGCTGGGAAAGAGGCAGACGACCCCCCGTGACGCAACTCCATCCCTGCTGATGCTGTTTTCATTTGCGCTTGATGCTCTATACAGATACAGATGCCAACGGCGCGTACAGTTCAACTCACCTGACAATGAAAATATGCCACTGTCTTCGTCCCCGCTGTTGAGATGCAAGCGCCGGTAAACGCAAAGCTTACGTTGCTGCACTGCAACACGACCTTAAGAACACAACAATCCGATTTGAAAGGATTCACTCTCATCCACTGGGCGATCTAAGCCTATATCAGTTATTCTACAACGTACATGGCCGTCGTCTTCGCAAAAAGCGTATTTTGAGCAGGTATGATGAGAAACAGTGAGGGCTGTCCTGTGTGTAGAGACGATGTTATCGGATGGTGGAAATGCGGGTCATTTGCCAACAGCTGGGCATCGACATCAGGAAGTGTTGTGCCCATAACATTTGACGGACAGAAGCTTTGGCCAATAGCGTGGCGTCTGGGTGGACGCCAGGTTCCGCCCCCATAAATGAATGACCAATCATTAATTAGGTCAATACTGTCGCTCGCATATTATGTCTCCTTGTTTTGTGTACGCAGCGCTGGAAATGTGTGTGGAAAGAGGTACAGCGTAACAGGTTTGTTTAATTTTGATGTTCCTTTGAGGAGATGTAGTGTTTATTTTTCGTTTTTGAAGAAACTGAGGTCTTTTTTATGATTTTTAAAATTAATTGTGAGACGTTTGTTATGGCATTATTATTTACTGCGCCTATTTATATAATTTATTTGCTGACTTCATAGCCTAATCATTTGAAGAAGAGTCATGTATTTTGTAAATGTATAGCATAGATAAAAGTCTATGATTCAGTGTTCACTTATATTTTTATTAATATTTTATATTTATATTTTGTTTCATATTAAATATATATTTTTAAAAATGCCTTGTTTTTTATTAATTTATATTCATTGTTATTTCAGTTTTAGTTATTTTTGTGCTTTAAGCTAAACCAGCTAAAATAAAATTAGCTTTTCTCTTTTTAGTAACTACATTTTTTATGGTTTTCGATTTCGTTAACTATAATGATCTTGTTATAATCTCAGCCATTCTGTTGTGATGCTACAACCTTTGTAACTGTAAATGTATTGACATTTATTTAATTTCTATGTGATAATAAATGCAGTTATGCACTGCTTTTCACTTGAACAGTTTATTTACTTCTTATTCAGGTAAAGTGGGACACTGGCTTTACTGCAAAACATTATAGAGGATTTTTCATCTAATGTATAAAAACAAAGTGACACACATTTGGACTCGCTTATGGTCAGTCTGGACTTCAGGACATGGTAGCATGGTTTGTTTTTGGTCCAAAGTGGTTTGCCAGCTCTAACCAGCTTGATCAAGGTCTACCAGGTCAATGTTGGCCGCACCAGCTGGTAGTCCATCTGACGCATCATCTAGATCAGTTTAATTCACAATGGAGTCAAAGACAAATTTCCCTTCAGGGACAATAAAATATAATCCAATTTCAATTCCATCATGATCAAAATTTTGACTGATGTATTTATAGATATTTAGATGGGTCATTTAAAATGTATTATTAGTATTATTATTCATTTGCAAAATACAATGTTTTTATTTTAATAATTTTAAATGTAATAATAATAATATGCATGGGTCCTGACCAAGGGCTTATGAAGTGTAAACTGTAGTTGCAATACCTCTGCATATTATTATTGCTATTTTAATAAACAAGAATACATTTGCTATACATGTCCTCCATCTAGCGGCCATCAGCATTAATGCACACACGCACCAATGCATATACTGGAATGAGTGAAGCACAGATGTCCAGACATTTTGCCAAATCAGCATCTTTATTGTACAAACAAATGCATTTTTTATCTATTGACATTTCTTTGTATCATAAAAAAGCAATATACAAGCTTTAAGAACGAAATCAAAAAACAGCACAGAATGATTATGAGTAAAATATATAATTTGAATAAATATAATTTTATATTTCATGCTATAAAATAAAATTCATACATGGCGAGTTAATTGTTACAGCATCGGTGTCAGCTAGCTTCTTGTACTTCATAGTTGTATAAAACAGTAAAGTTCTGAGGTTCACAGTTGGGTTGTGAGGTTGTACATATAGTGGATGACAGAGTGCTACTTATCCGATAAGAGCTACAGATCTGCTTTCCTCAGTGGTGCATTCGGGAAGAGCAAGAAACGGAAACATTTAGGTGCATTTTACTACACCTATGAGGCAGACTGTTTTGGGAACCAATGTCTGAGGAATTGTTTCCCCTCCTGAAGTAAAAGTGCAATCTTAGTTTTGGACACACAAAGATCATTGCACATCCAAAATGGCATTTTCTGAATACTATTAAACCCTGAGTTCTACTTTTTTTTTTTCCTCCCCTTTTTGCAATGTCCCGAATACATGAGAGAACAAGAGTCGGACGGAGTTTGCGTTAAAAGAAGTCATCCAAAAATGAAAGTTTGATGAAAATGTACTCACCCTCAGGCCATCCAAGATGTAGATGAGTTTGTTTCTACATCAGAACAGATTTGGAGAAATGTAGCATTACATCACTTACTCTCCAATGGATCCTCTGCAGTAAATGGGTGCCGTCAGAATGAGAGTACAAACAGTTGATAAAAACAACAATCCACAAGTAATCCACACTCCAGTCCATCAATTAATGTCTTCTGAAGTGAAAAGCTGCATGTTTTAGCTGCATAGTATTGCTTTCTTTAGTGAAAAAGTCATCTTGTCTGAATCAGGAGAGAAATATGCACAGATCAAAAACTGTTTACAAGCCAAAACAGTTATAAACAATATGTCAGTGGATTTTAATGCGAGAGGACAACAGAGGATGGACTTTCTCACTGGAATGAAGAGTTATGAATTATGGACTGATTTTGGCCAGACACAACAAACACGTCCCAAGCGATAAAATATTTGAGGCCTTATGAGTCCCATATGTTGGGAGCATTACATGGCCAATTAATCCCTTATGGAATACATTTATTTAAAAAAAAAAGGTCATTAAGTGCATGCCAGGTGAAATATCACAAACGAGATATAGCTATAAATGAAAATCACTTTCACATAATACAGCGATATGCTAACCTGAAAGCATCATCATTCTGATGAGATTATAGCCCAGCAAAAATCAACTGACTCAATTTTTTAAAACTTATTTTTAAGAGGAAGCTTCTGTATTGTGAAAATACAAATATTGTTTGATTGTCCCATTTTATTAATTCAGCATATTCACTTTGTCGAAACTGCATAATGATTCTGACATGAAATCTCTGTTGCTTCAATGCATATCGATTTCCTAAATAGGATGTTTCCCCACAGAAACAAAAAAAATGATACAGAATAAAACAAATGCAACTATACAGAGAGAACCCTTATTGCATGTCTCGATTATGATTTAACAGGCATATTGCTTTTGCATATTACCATTATTTCAATATTTTTTACAAAAGACTAGGCTGATACATTGATAAATAATATACATTTCCATCTTCTTTGAAGGAACCCCTCATCTCATTCCCATAATCTTGCATGGCGACAAAAAAACAAACAAAAAAAAAACTTGTGGACTAAGTGCTTACATACACTACACTACTACTCAAAAGTTTGGGGTCAGCAACTTTCAAGTTTTTGAAAGACTCTTATGCTCACAAAACACAGATGATCAAAAACACAGTAAAAAAAACGTAATAGTGTGAAACATTAAAATAACTATTTTCTATTTATATTACATTTTAAAATGTAATTTAGTCCTGTGATGACCAATCTGAATTTTCAGCATCATTACTCCAGTCTTTAGTATCACACGATCCTTCAGAAATTATTCTAATATGCTGATTTGCTGCTTTAGAAACATTTCTTATTATTATCAAAGTTGAAAACAGTTGTGCTGCAGCTCAGTATTTTTATGAAAACCAAATAACACTTTACAATAAGGTTCCATTAGTTAATGTTAGTTAATGTATTAACTAACATGGACAATGAACAGTAAATTTATTATAGTATTTACTCATCTTTGTTAATGTTAGTTAATGAAAATCCAGTCGTTCACTGTTAGTTCATGTTAATTCACAGTGCAATACCTAATGTTAACAAGCACAACTATTGATTTTAATAATGCATTAGTAAATGTTGAAATTAATATTACGTTTAATAAATGCTGTAGAAGTATTGTTCATTCTTAGTTCATGTTAACTAAAGTAGTTAAAAATGTTAACTAATGAACCTTATTGTAAAGTGTTACTGATACATTTCGATAAATAGAAAGCTTAAAAGAACAGCATTTATTTGAAAAAGAAATCTTTTGTAACATTATAAATGTATTTAGTCATCTTTACCGAATAAAAATATCAATTTCTTAAAAAAAAAAAAAAAAGTTACTGACCCCAAACGGTAGTGAAGCCTATGTTTCACATCAAGGCACCAGTTCAATCAACTTCCTCGACATAAAAATCTGCTTGTACCATCATACTCTAAAGACCACAGAACAACATCCTAAATCTGTTCATCAAATGCTAAAGCTTACAGCTTCATTCATTGTAAAACATTAGCTCAACAGAATCAACCTAACACCAATGTGTGAAATAAATGACAGCCAATGCTATAAAATCCCGACAGGTGTTAGAGCCAGCATGAGGCTGGGAAATGAGACGGAGAAGATCTACTGACACCTCTAAAACAGATTCATTTGTTCCAGGGCTTGGTTTTGGTCTCTCTTTAATCCGCTGTGCAACATACCACACAAACCCCTTACAATTTTTGGTTTGCTCTTTGGTTAGTGGCCAAAGTCACGTTCACATTATCTAAGATGAACAGGAACATCACACTAAAGGAACAGAGCAAATCTTAACATGTTTAGGGAACGAAGCAGGCTTACAATGTTTCAAATGGCATTCATGGCATCTCATGTCACAAAACGACACCAAACATGCTGTCAGTAGTACAAGGTGTTCTGCATTCAGAGTTTTGGCTCTTGTTAACTGTAATAACAGAGTTATCACATTGGCTCATTGTTTAAAACTGCCATGAACTGATTCAAAGCTCAAGAGCCAGTAAAATAAAATTAATCTGCCAGTAATATAAACAGATGAACAGATTTTAATGGCACAAATATAGTTCAGCATTCTAAAATTAGCAATTGGAGCTAAATAAAATTGATTGATTTTAAAGAAAGAGAGAAAAAGGGCAGAAGTCCTGAAGTTCAATTTGAAACCTGAAAAAACTGACAGTGATATAAATGGAGGTTTAAAAAATGTTATGAGTAAACCACTAAATAAAGTAACAAACAGTACTGTACACAAACTGAAAATGAACACAGGACAGCACCATAATGTAAGTCACTGTGTATTTTAACTTGGCATACTTTAAGAAACAAGTTTCATCCAAGGCGTGATACTGGTTTGCGGTTCACAGAATTGAGTTGTCTTGGCTGCTTATGCTAACTACCCTTGGCTGATGGTTGTTAAGTTCACTTATAGAGGGTGAGATAAAGTAAATATCCAAATGGTATGTTAGGCAAACTTGAAAGAACTTGAATCTTGTAAAAGTGAGGCATGTTTTTATCTGTCTGAGCATCAAGAACTATAAATCAAATACACAGCAGACAGTCAGGGAGGCAGATGCTCGACTGTAGTGAGTGAGGACTATAAAATATGAGTCTAATGTATTGCTCACAACAAAACGCCATTTTACTCGTTTTGCATCGTAGGTAGCCACTTATTATTCGTTAGAATGAATCAAATAAGACAGTGTGGTGATAAGAAATAACAAAATGTATCTACACAATTGGCATGTGAGACAAAAAGGAGCCTTATTCAATCACAGGTTAAAAAGAAAAGTGAGGTATGACGTTTTGCACCAGTTACATAATGAAAATGGATGTGAAGAGATATTGTGGAGATAATAGGCATCCAGGGCTCTCTCTTCACAATACTAAATGTATAAAAGTGCCCACAACAGTGGTACTGACACTGCAGGTTTAACTTATTACTGCTCTATTGTTGTATGAAACCCTACACTACACCTCCAGCATAAACAATACACCTCCACACTATTTAACATTAACAAGAGCATACCGGCGGTAAGTGAATCTTCTTCAATTATACATTTCTGTATTGAAACACCATACGTTTTGGCTTTCGAGCCAGCTAAACACAAGAAGAGCTGTTTGAAATTTTAACCACTGATCGAGTGTGTACATTAATGATATAAATATTTCACCAAGAAGTTGTTGTTTTTTTCATGTTCTTCCCAAGGCGGTACGGCCCTAAAGCAATTTTCATAACTTGCATGACTCCCGCACCACTTTTAGAAGTGCATCTACAAATATATTAATATAACTTAAACTTTCTTTTTAAAGGCACACCCTCTTCATTGTTGTTTGGGAAAACTCAAACAATAAAATAACATTGTTTTTTAATTAACAGCTAGATTTTGAGAAAAAAAAAATGAAAGAAAGACTTGGCAGTGATAAAACTCTTAGGAGGCCTTGATTACAGAGACCTCCTCTCCGATTATTTAATTCCCCGATTATAGGACTCCTTCCCTTTGAAAAACTCCTTAAAAACTTTCTCTCGATCTTTGTCCTGTGTAGAACTTCCACAAAAATGGACGAGTAGAAAATGTGCAAGGCAGGTTATTTCTTGTCATTCTTTAAAAACAGCTGGGCTTAATCATGAAAAGAGTAACCCTTTATGCTTCCTTATTAGATAAGGAGGACAAACAACCAAATAAATGTAATTTTTTTTTTCTCAATATCCCGAAGGGGTTTTGGATGCAGGGGTTTCTTCTGGACTACACTTGCCACTTTCTTCACTGGGGATTTTTGTTGACAAATCATCGGGGTAAGCTGCTCCGCAGGCTGCTTCTCCCTCGGAGGTATCCTCTTGCTCCCCTCTCTGGCCATCTGGCCTGGCTGGAGTTGACGACAAGCTACAAATACTGTCCATTATGAGTATGTTGAGGTTGTATAATGAGGTATTGAAAGGATGTTTCACAAAGAGCCTTGCACTGGCAGATAAACCATTCCTCTTGAGTGAGTGACCTACTACAGGCCAAATGTGCTAAAACAGGTCAGGTAAAAGCGTGATATGACGAGCATCTCATCTGAGCTTTCACATTATTCATTATCTCAAACACCTCGGGGATCTTGATTACAGAGATGGACAGGCCACTCATTGTGCCTAGTGAGGAATGATCCCGGAAGTACGGTGAACTGGCAGCCAAGACGGCCTTGTGGGCTCGGAATGGCTGGCCCTGAATGTGCACAATGATGTCACACAGCTTGCCCTGGAGACGGAGCTCATTGAGCTGGTTCAGGACGGTGTTGCTGAACTCAGGTACATCAAACTCTATGAGGCTACCACAGTCCTCCATGACTCACTGACGTCTCTCCTGGTTTGTAGAGAACCTGGAGAGAGGGAAAAAAAAGCGTAAGGAAACACATTTAAAAGTAGATTATATGTAAGCACAGATGGAAATGGACAATTTTTTTCCACATTTGTTGAAATCTACAGAATTCCACAAATTCTACAGTCACAGAGAGGAAACATTTTATGCAGTTTTAATCACGACCCAATTATGATATTGTGAGGTGTTGCACTGTGACATATGTATTGCATTGTGTATTGTGTGGGCCAATTATATGAAACTCAAGTAATCAGGGTTTCAATTTCAGCACAGTATAGTACGAATCTATGCTTTAACCCTATTAACAAACAAAAGATGACTTGGTACATTGGCGTCAGCATGCTTACCGTCTAACCACACTTCCCCAGTCTTTTTCACATGAGAGTAAACATGCTGCTGTACTACATAAGGGATAATGCATGGCTAGCTGTGCATTTCATGATTTTAATGCACGACGTGAATGTAACATCTTTTAATGCACAGCTAGCATCTTTCTCCACAAACAATGAAGTTGTGAGTTTACTTACTTCAAAAACAATGATTTTTATAAAAAAGCTATTTTATTAATAAAAGTCACAGGGCAGCAATGACAACAGGTTTCTTTGCTCCTGAATGTTTCTTTGTGTAAGCAGCATGATCTCCGACCTCTCTCCCTCCCCCTCTCTCTCTCTGTGTGTGTGTGTGTGTGTGTGTGTGTGTGTGTGTCAATTAAAGCAGGCAATTAAAATAGAATGGTGATTAAACTGACTTTAACTACCTGTGCATTAAACAGTTTTAATGCATACCTGCCAACCAATCACAATCAAGTATTCAGACCAACCATGGTATAAGCAAATCTAACATGCACATTATTTTACTCACTGAAGACATTTGTTAACTAGTGAATTATTCTTCAATTCAGGAACATCCATTTTGTATTATTATATGCACTTACATTCATGAACCATTCAAAAGTCTGAGGTTTGAAGATGTTTAATGTTTTTGAAAGAAGTTTCTTATGCTCAAAGGCTTGTGGTTAACATTTATTTGGTTAAAAATGCAGTCAAATCAAGTAATATTTTAAAATATTATTACATTTAAAAAAAAACTGCTTTCTATTTGAATATATTTTAAAATAGAAATTATTTCTGTGATGGCAAAGCTGAATTTTCAGCAGCCATTACTCCTGTTTACAGTGTGATATAACCCTTCAGAAATTATTCTAATATGTGTTTAAATAAGATTTCTTATAATCAATGTTGAAAACAGTTGTGCAGTTTAATTTTTTGGGGGAAACATGTCTGAATTCTTTCGTAAACAGACATTTAAAAAAGATATAATCAATTGATATAATTTAAATCTTTTGTGACATTATACATTTCTTTATTGTCATTTTTTGATCAATTTAATGACTAACTCCAAACTATTGAATGGTAGTGTACATGTTGAAATGGGTATTTTGGATCTCAATGGGATAAATGCTTTGAATAACCAGAATATTCTGTAATAAGACACTGCATCAATTTCACAATTGATTCACAAAGCAGAAAAAAAGACAAGGGAACATATGGCCAGTTCACAGTGGCTCTACAGCACAAGTTTTAGCGAAGCATCTTTAGTGCACACTTTAGTCCAATCTTTGTGTGCTGCGTACACTGAAGCTAAAGCCCTTTAAAAACTCAATAAACATCTCTACCTCTACCTCATTTAAGACAAGCACAGCCTATAGCCATGAGGGGTCTTTAAACACACCTGGGAAAAAAAATCCTCCAAGTATTAGTGTAGTTCATATAGTGCTCTCAAGCAAAGGTGTCATCCAGAGCAAAGTCTAAAATGCAGACAAATCATCATAGAACCAGTTAGATGCTCATCGGTGTTATTCAGGAAAATCATTAGATCAAGTTGATGCATGGCCAAAAGCGATTTGGGAGAAAGAGTGATCCATCATTAAGAGCATAAAAGTACTACTGCTGCCACTTAACTTGCCAGTAGGGCTGCACGATAAATCGCATGCGATTTATTGTGCAGCCCTACTTGCCAGTTATATGTTGAAAAGCACAGCACATTATAAAAGAAATGGGAAAAAAGCAAAATTCACAATAATTCCATAAAGGAAAGGCTGTTCTTCTTATCTTCCTCTTTACAATCTTCTCTCTAGGTCCTCCTATGCCTCAACCTACTCTAAAGTCTTCTCCTCTCAATCTCTAGTGATTCAGCATGAGTCTCAGTCAGCAATTTGGGAGTGTAAACACTTTCTCCAATTGGCAGGGCTTGACGAGATTCCTGTCTCACCACCCATATGTTGCCATGTTCAAGAGAAACAGAAAGAGGGGAGGAATCATAGAAACACTCAAGAGAAAAAGGAACAATTTCAACTACATTTTTCTTTTATTCACACATATATACATAAAAAGAAACAAAAATACAGAAATACACACAAATACTACTATTTACCGGTACTACACTTTACTTGATCAAAAATACAGCAAAAACAGTAATGTTGTGATATATTATTACAAATTAAAACAATGTTTTCTTTCTTAATACATTTTAAGCTGTGATGGCAAAGCTGAATTTTCAGTCATTACTCTAATCTTCAGTGTCATGTGATGTTTCAGAAATCATTCTAATATACTGATTTAGGGCTCAAGAAAAAATCATATTATTATCAAGTTCAAAAACTGTTGCGCTGCATAATATTTTTCCAGGTTTGTTTGAAAAGTTAAAAAAACATTTACTTGAAATAGAAGTCTATACGAACAACATAAAATGTCTTTAAGGTCACTTGATCAATTTAATGTATCCTTGTGAAACAAAATATTAATTTCCTAAGAAGAAAACATCGTACAACTGATCAAAACTTTTAAATGGTAGTGTATGGTAGTTTTAAATGGTAGTTTTCTAATATCTCTCTCTCTCGCTATATATATACAGTGCTGCTTGAAAGTTTGTGAACCCTTTAGAATTTTCTATATTTCTGCATAAATATGACCCAAAACATAATTAGATTTTCATGCAAGACCTGAAAGTTGACAAAGAGAACCCAATCAAACAAAGGAGACAAAAATATATACTTTGTCATTTATTTATTGAGAAAAATGATCCGGTGTTAAATATTTGTGTGGCAAAAGTATGTGAATCTTTGCTTTCAGTGTCTGGTGTGACCCCCTTTTTCAGCAATAACTGCAAGTAACGTTTATTGTAACTGCTGATCAGTCCTGCACAACGGCTTGTAGGAATTTTAGCCCACTCCTCAGTACAGAACCACTTCAACTCTGTGATGTTGGTGGGTTTCCTCCTATGAACTAGGTGTGGGCGCTATACTGGTATGAAAGTGACTACCAGTATTATGTTGTTCCATGATATGGATTTTGCTCTACCGTGGATACGTTATATATTCATTAATTCAAATTTTGCATTTATATAGTTTTGTTCAATTTGGTACGCTTTGCAATTCAACACAAATGACGATAAAGAGTCGAGGCTGAACGTTTTTGTCCTGTGTGCAACGCTGTACTACACAGGCATTAGTAATCAAACACAGAGAAAGAGCATCGTAACAGACCAAATTAATAGAGCACAAATCGCTTACTCCAGTGGTTCCCAAACTGGGGGGCGTGGCAAGGCTGAGGGATAGTGTCCAGTCATTAGATTTTTTTGCAAAAGAAACCTCTGCAGGATGATAAAGACTACACTACATAATTTTCCCGCTTATGCAGCCACTTGTCTGATAAGTAAATAATTGAGCGCAAAATATTAATCTGAAATATTTTAATTACCTCAACATGACTCGCAGTACCCGCTTGAGCGCTCCGTTATCAGTTGTAGAAGTTGTGGTTGTATCAATAACAGACCACTAGATGGCGAGATTGAACAATCAGAGTTGTATTGCAGGCAGCCATGTAGAAATATACATGAACGATGTATGGTTCTGCTTCAAGCATAAAAGTTACAAGTTTGTGAAAGGACTTCCAGTGCCAGGTAAACGTAAAGCAGATTATGAATATACTTAAGATTCACAAATACCAAAACAACGTGTCTACCAGACAAGAGCGGCGCGATTTGACAAAAGCAAATAGAACCCAGTGGTGTTCTGACTGTGGATGTGGCGCGACACGACACGAGACCACTAGATGGCGAGATTGAACAATCAGAGTTGTATTGCAGGCAGCCATGTAGAAATATACATGAACGATGTATGGTTCTGCTTCAAGCATAAAAGTTACAAGTTTGTGAAAGGACTTCCAGTGCCAGGTAAACGTAAAGCAGATTATGAATATACTTAAGATTCACAAATACCAAAACAACGTGTCTACCAGACACGAGCGGCGCGATTTGACAAAAGCAAATAGAACCCAGTGGTGTTCTGACTGTGGATGTGGCGCGACACGACGCGACAAATCCATGACAGTAAACTGATGCCCCGTTCTATTTCTGACGAACTCCAGTGCTCTGACACAAAGAACAATTTCAAATATTCATAAGAGAATCGTGAAAAAATAATTTCCTCAAAAATATAAATTTTCATAATAATAATAATTTTCTGATAATAATCAGAAATGGTTACTGAGCAGCTAATCAGCATATTAGATCATACTTTGATCATAGGAATACAGTAGCCTATATGTGAAAACATTCAAATATATAATTTAAATCGACAATATTTCACAATATTACAGTATTTACTGTATTTTTAATAAATAAATGTAGACTTGGTGTGCATAAGAGACTTTACAAAAAAAAAAAAAAAAAAAAGAGGGGGTGGGGGGCCTTGAAAATATTTTTCTCTACAAAAGGGGGGCCCAGCAGAAAAAGTTTGGTAACCACTGACCAACTCAAGCACACAATATTTAATTTAATTTAATTCATACAGGCCTACCTCATGTTGCACGTTTGCACTTTTTGAGAAAAACAATTGCACAATAAAAAAAATACTTTTCAGGTCTATGTCCAATCCCTCACTTTTTCTAGTTATAGAAGGTTAAAATATTTTGCCTGTAATTTTTTCCCATAACGCAATATAATATCGATATCGCCTGGACAGTGTAAAATATCGTGATATGAATTTTAGCTCATATCGCCCACCCCTACTATGAACTGCTGCCTTCAGGTCCTTCCACAAAATTTCAATTGGATTAAGGTCCGGAATTTGTCTCTGTCATTCCAAAACAATAACTTTGTTCGTCTTTAACCATTCTTTGGTAGAACGACTTGTGTGACTTGTGTGCTTGGGGTCGTTGTCTTGCTGCATGACCCACTTTCTCTTGAGATTCAGGTTTCGGACAGATGTCCTGACATTTTCCTTCAGAATTTGCTGGTATAATTCAGAATTCATTGTTCCATCAATGACGGCAAGCCGTCGTGGACCAGATGCAGCAAAACAGGCCCAAACCATGATACTACCACTACAATGTTTAACAGATGGGATAAGGTTATTATGCTGGAATGCAGTGTTTTCTTTCTCCAAACATAACGCTACTCATTTAAACCCAAATATTCTATTTTGGTCTCATCCATCCACAAAACATTTCTCCAGTATTCCTCTGGCCTGTTCCTGATGATGGGCTCATAAACATTAACATTAGCCAATGTGAGAAAGGCCTTTAGTTGCTTAGAAGGTAGCCTGCAGTCCTTTGAAAGATAGTGGACTTTTACACGTCTTGCTTTTAGAATGTTCTTTGTTGGTGGACCACTCCTGGGGAGGGTAACAGTGGTTTTGAATTTCCTCCATTTGTGCACAATCTGCATTAAAATCTGATGATTTTTTTGGGTTATATTTAAGCAGAAATAAAGACAATTCTAAAGGGTTCACAAACTTTCAAGCAGCACTGTATATATATATATGTGTGTGTGTGTGACCCTGGACCACAAAAGCAGTCATAAGGGTACATTTTTTTAAAATTGAGATTTATACATCATCTGAAAGCTGAATAAATAAGCTGAATAAATTAGAAAGATCAGCATTCATCTGAAATAAAACACTTTTGTAACATTACACACTCTACCATTCAAAAGCTTGGAGTCAGTTTTTATTTTTTTTGAGGGGAGGGGGGGTTATATAAATTAATACTTTTATTTAGAAAGGATCCTTTAAATTTATCAAACGTGATGATAAAGACATTTATAATGTTACAAAAGATTTCTATTTCAGATAAATGTTGCTTTGAAATCACATGAATAAATTACATTTTAAAATATATTCAAATAGAAAGTCATTTTAAATAGTAAAAATGTGTTTGTAAATAGTAAAAAAAAACTGTTTTTACTGTACTTTGGATCAAATAAATGCATTTTTTAAGTCAAACAATGCAATCGACACAAACGTTATGTGGCAGTTACTTCCAAACGCGGATTTGCTCTATTTTGGTCGTGCTACCATAGACATCAATGTTTCTATCTGAATTATAAACTTTCATCCCAGTATTTCTGTGATAATATGAATGACTGTACGACAGAAATAATACTGTGTAGTTGAAAAGACTGTTTGTGAAGCTATTTCTTAACCAAACATGTTAACTGCTCTCTGTGTCAGCAGCAGGGCGAACATAGATTTGAATGATCCGGTAAGACTTTGTCAAAGGTTTAAAAAAATGTCAACAATTCTGTGTTTTTCTGTCAATATGGGGTGCTGTGTGTACATTAATGAGGAAAAAAAATTAACAAATGATTTTAGCAAATGGCTGCAATATAACAAAGAGTGAAAAATTGAAGGGGGTCTGAATACTTTCCGTACCCACTGTATATATTCTGCCTATTCTATAGAGTTAAATTAGCCCAACTTTAGTCTCAAAAACATGTCTTATATAAGAAACACATTCAATCGGGGTCATGTGAGCCTGAAACCAGTAGAATTATGCCAGTTAAATGAAGAATTCAGACAGATTTGTCAACTAGTTGTCTGGCAAAGCAACCCACTAGTTGGTTTTGAAAATATGTAGTTTTGCACATCCCCTATAGAAATAGATTTCGAATTAGATCGAAAAACAAAATTGGTGTAAAAAAAAATATGGAAAATTGTGTTAAACGTTTAATTCCTGTTATGTCCTTTATGTTCACATGTACATGCAGAATGAAGTCATGTCAGAAAGGTGTTGCGCCACTGCTATGAGAACCAAGCTGAACTCAAGTTTGACAGGTTGCCAGAGAATGTATATTCAGTTGATCTGGTGGACCCAAAGGGGTAAGTGTCTTGGCAGCACTCCAGCGAGATGCAATCACAGGTTTCGAACTCAGGCTCATGTCTAGAGGAGAGAATTGAGTTGGAATTTAACATCTCTCGATCATTAAAAACAATAAAATCATGAAACTACTTCCTCATACTATGGGTTGCATAAGTAACAGACCAAGGGGCATATTTATACGGATTGGTGAAAAGATTGTCTATTAAAGGTTAGCAATTTCTCAATGAGATAATGCGGCAACGTCAACAGTGATATAAGAGATTTGGCAACAGTATGTCAAAGGCTAATTTTTTGGCATCAACAGAGCTGTTCCAGTTGAAGTGATCGAGTTGCCTTGGTTCACTGCATAACACATCTTCATGTCTAACCATAAGTTACTTATAGTATCTCTCAACTCATGGATCAGCTTGTTTGTTCAAAAACTGCAATTTTACACGCATTTGTATTACATACCAGACCAAAATTTATGATTAAATTAAATAAACACCATATCAGCCTAATTAATCTTAGGTTAATCTAAATTAGTAAAATCTGTATTATAGTCCCTTTTAGTTCCCAATCGGATCAAGTCAACCACAGGCAAAATAAACCATAGGGAGAAAACGTATTTTAATGGTTCACTGAGCAAGCCGTTAAGAGTGAAAACTGCCATATCAGCATTGGCAAATGAACACTGCAGAAGGCCTACTTCAAGACAAGCAGCTTTTAGCCTATTCTGCAAAATAAAACCTAGTCCAGTACTGCCAGAAATGCTTAACATGCACAGTCTGCCAGGAGGCACCCGATAGGCCGTGAGAGGGCGGAAAAGTGGTGAGGAGTGCTTGCAAACTTTGTGGGGAATTGTTTTCAAGAAGTACCATGAGAACACTGAGCACACGAGCAATGTGGTTAATCTCAGCAACACTTTAACAAAAAAACTAAAAAAACTAGCAGGTATCATCATAAACATTGTGTCCATATATTCTAATATACGCATATGAGGTCTTAAAGTGACAACAACCTAACCTGCTGCTGTCTGTGTAATTAAAGCGCTATTTGACCACTGGCAAGATGGGGTCTTAATAAAGGTTGTCTGTCTATACAGTAAATGCATTTTTTTTTAATTGGTGCGACTAGAGAAAACAGAAAAAGAGCAGTGGTGAAAAAAGGTGGGAAAACTTCCAACAACCATAATGCACTGGGCTCGATCAGACAATCCATGAGCGGGCATACAAAAATGTGCAAGTACGATCTGTAGTTTTCACAAAGTCACTGGAACTGTCAAAAGTCCACCAGATGATGCAATTTACGTCATTGTAACAATACAAAATTGGTGAACTTAGCTTTTAATGCTAAGCTAAACAAGCAACAAAAGAAAGAAAGAAAATCACTCAATGAATAACTTTTGCCTTTTAATAAGGATTAATCTCAGTGTTTCCCATACATTGATTTATTTGTGGCGGCCCGCTACAATATCAACACTGACCGCCACAAATAGATTTTCCAAAATGCTTTGACTTCGTTGAACAAACATGAGCTCTGCATGTTTCAAAGTCAAAACGCTGCGCGGGTGTTTTTATATGAATGTATCATTGAAGGGCACCGACTGTCTTTAGAAAAGTTTCGATGTCATTTTCATTTAATCTTTTCTAAAATGCCTGATAAAGCAGCATTTATGAGCGGAGCGCTGCTTTGATTACAGCCGTTACCGGGGAAACCGCTACTTCTGCCGCTCCTAAAGTGCCTCCTGCTGGCAGAGAATGAATGTACATTTTCAATCAATCAGCCCGTCTGCTATTTTATATATAGCCTATATTTCCCTCTTGGGAAGTACCGCCACACATTGAGTGTAAGTCTGTGGGAAACACTGAATCTATATTTAATTTATACAGTGAGGTCTATGAAGTGTTATTTTACATTTAATTACTTAATTCAGTTTCTGTTATTGCCTGAATACTACTGTTACACCTACTGAAAAATTTTAAAGCACTGTTTATTTAATTCGTATCTTTGTTCTATTGTATTTATTTGTGCTATTTTTTTATTTGTTCTTGTTTTATTACTGTTTGCTTGTCTTTAATAATGTTTGAAATTTATAGTATATATTTATAGTGTATAGTTTTTGCTGGGGTATAGAAATTGTAATCAAGAATTGTACATTTTCACCTGTATCAAAAATGATGGTGTCGTAACAACCTTATTTTATAGAAAACAAGGTTACATGGGTCAAAAACAATGAAAATACCTACTGAAAAATTTTAAAGCACTGTTTATTTAATTCGTATCTTTGTTCTATTGTATTTATTTGTGCTATTTTTTTATTTGTTCTTGTTTTATTACTGTTTGCTTGTCTTTAATAATGTTTCAAATTTATAGTATATATTTATAGTGTATAGTTTTTGCTGGGGTATAGATATTGTAATCAAGAATTGTACATTTTCACCTGTATCAAAAATGATGGTGTCGTAACAACCTTATTTTATAGAAAACAAGTTTACATGGGTCAAAAACAATGAAAATAATAACTTTTATTTTAGCAGGGAACTGACTGGGCCAGTAGAAAAAAAATTCTTAGTGCTGACTCCTGAACAAAATAAAGTATTTGATTCGAACAAATAGTTACAAAGAAACTAACTACAATTTCTAATCACATATTTATATAACCGTGATTGTCAAAACATTGATGTAATGTTATGCTGCTAGCATATCTATCATGATAATACATAACTCAGCAACACAGCAGTAGCTAGCTTGAATGGCTACTGAAAAATGGGTCAGAAGCTCTGGGTAACATCCCTGGTCCCAGGAATGAGGCTACACCAAAGGAATCTTCAGTTAAAACACTAACATATTGCTCCCGACCATGACAGGAGAAAGATAATAAAAAATGTGCATTAGGAACATAGTCCAGGCCTGTTTTGTGCCTCCTTCCATCACCATCTTTGAGTCCAGTCATTTTGATGGCAAGAAAAGAAAAGCTACATCAAACGGAAACTGCTGCACAAATTTGAAAGGATAATTAAGAATCGCTATAAAGGAACTGGCAAGGGAAATCAGTCAGGCTTTGCATATCAAACAGGCATAATCAGAGCGGATAAAAATACCACCAAGTCATTCTGTTTTGCTTCGGGTACGCAGGTCAAAGGCATCCTTTTACATATCTTTCCCAAGTCGATCCCCATTGAAGCTGGCCAAGAGACAAGGAATACACAGCCAAAGCCCACTTCAGGGACAAACTGCTCTTCAACATTCCCAAAACATTCAAGTATTATACTCACAGCAGATGTCATTAGATTCAGAAGCAGCTAACAAAAGCCATAGCAGCAAAGGTGATGTCTTGTGTAAGGTACAAGAAAAACCCTTCTTTTTTTCTACGTGCTATAAATCTGCCATAACAGGAGGACTTTCAAACCAAAACCCTTTAACAGCTAATACTGAGAAGCAGCAGCCATGGCCACAAAATTGAAAGGTTTATGGAGTGCAAAGCAATAATGCCTACTCATGCACACAGCTTAATTGGTTTGACTCCGTCTGTTCAGACAAATCTGGTTGGGATACATTCCGAGTGGTTAGGAGAGACGTTTTATGCCTCCAGAGATGCCATAAATGCACCTATAGGAGTAGTGAGCGAAAACACCTTTAAAAAGACAAGGGAAAAAAAGACAAGGAAGTGGGGGAATCCACAGTGAAGACACTTTGAACTTCCTGATGAGCAAAAACAAATATTTTTACTTTCAATTTCAGGCTATTGTTAAAAAATATTTTTCAGGTACACAATCACCTTAAACATATGCCAGATGTTTCTATATAATCAAAGCTTAAAAAAAATAAATAAATCACATTTATACTATACTCAAGTTTCAACCAGATATCCTTCCTATAGAATGAAATGGTGCCCACTCAATTTTCCCTGTGCTGTTGGTACAAGGAGTATATTTCCAATTCATTTTTCCCATAGATTTTTAAAAAGTTGTAAGCCATGAACCAAGCCAATTAGCAACGAGGTGAATCACAACATTACAAACTTTGATTTGAAGCAAATAAAAGTATCTGAAAATCAGTAAAGTCACATGTCATGACTGTGTATTTATCGGCTTTAATGAGGGAAAGAATTGCAATCCCATGAAGCATTGCGAATGACACAACTGAATTGATGGAGAAGTATATAACTATTGAGTTAAAGATGTTAATATCACAGAACTGACTCAGCAACAGCTGAATAAAATGGTTTCATCTGAGCATGTGGCACTTTAAGCATTATCGTATCGCATATCGAATATCGCATAATGAGTTATCGCATATCACATTTTTCTTCAATATCGCACAGCCCTACAAAATAGGATGCAAAAATTAAGCAATTCATCACACATAAACCAGTACTTCAAAAACTAGAGCAGAAGTGTAAATGTGGAAAGGTAAAGAAAAGGAATATGTTACAATAAAGCCAATAATTATATACAGTATAAACAGGCAAAGCAATGTCAAACAATTCAGCTTTAAAAAGATTTCAAAAACAAAACACATTCAGAGCAAAGAAATCATTACGGCGCAAGAACAACTTTTGAAAGTGAAACTATAAAGATGATTTTCTCATTCGCACAACACTTTACTT
>NW_015554088.1:784543-786955 GCF_001515605.1 Sinocyclocheilus anshuiensis | reverse complement strand
CAAATACATGAAAAAAATGCAGCACTCTACAAAGCTAAAGTCTTAATGGGCTAGTTCCCCTAAAAAAAAAAAAAAAAAAAAAAAAAAAAGATCTAAAGTTATGTTAAAAAGCCATCTAATAGACACAGCACTGTTTGTGGACAGTCACACATATTATGATATGTGGAAGTTAAAAGGGACAATTCACCCAAAAACGGCCGAATGTTAAATACAGTCACCCTTTCATTTTCATTTCGGGTGAACTAAAACTAGGCTACCTGTAACAAAGTAATTCCCTTAAACACATGAAACTGCAAATCTTAAAAAATGAATACATTAATTGTGGCTTTTCACGATCAAGTTACTAAACTAACGTTAATCAAATGCAGTTGCACTTTAACTTCAAATAAATCATTACCACCTTGTCAAATAAATCAGCAAAAGCTCAACTGACACTCTGGCCGTTTCAAATCCTAGTGAGCTGCCTACCGAGACAGCATTTTTAGGCATATCAGGCACCATCAAACGAATCTATTATGTACAACAAAAAAAACTATCTAGGTAAGTTAGGCAGCTCACTGGTTTAAGAGACAGTCAATGACTTAAACTTTAGATATTTAAATACCTTAACATAATAAGTTAATGTAAGGTACCTTTGCCTCACGTCTCCGTTTGTAATCAAAAGTTTTACTTGTCTAAAAACAAACAGGAAGGTGGGAAGTGGCCCACTTGCTTGTGCTTGAGGGGGATGTGGAATGTGAAGGTTGGCAGCGGAACACACTGCATCGGAGGGGAAATTTAACACGTAAGCGACGTTGAAGAGCTAAAGAGCGGTGTAAAACGGAAAAGTCAGATCATGACAATTTCGCTCGGATAGATAATCTGCCCAGCGCTGCATGCGAACTCCCCCTTCTTACATCTGCGCCAGCCGAGTTGCTGCCAGGCTAGCTCGTACCAAAGCTGTCACGGAATGCTATCGAGTTAGCCGGTTAGCCGCGTGTATTTAGAAGCGTCCGGTATAACCGCGTCAAATAAAACAACGATGACGACTGAGCAAACATAATACGCGGTTAAAAATATCACGCCTCACCTTCTCCGATCAAACGTCGCCCATTCCTCTACACCGCGACTCGCTTTAGCTCCAGCCTGGCCTCCTTCTTCCCCAGCTGTGCTCCTCGGCCGTTGCTATTTTTCCAGCTCTCTGCCCAACCGGAAGTGGACGCGTGCTGTCTCCAGGGAACGCGCTGTGTCTCTCGAGTTTCTTGACGTGCTGTCAGGGAAGTCGCTCGGTAGATGCAATAGAGATCAGTGGTAGGGCTCGCCCCCTCCCCTTCGACTTTGCGTTACAAGGGTCAGGAAGTGTATGTTTAAGTATGTTAGCTTTGTTGCAATAATTTCAGTGAAGGGTATCCAGAATTCATTTCCGTGAATACCTACTAAACCAGATTTTGAGTCCGGTTTTTAAATCATTAAAGGACCGTAAAGTCTACTAATACAGAATTCTTCTTAAAATTACATGATAATTATAATAAATAATAATTATAATAGTTTTTATTATTATTAGAATTATTATAAATGTATATACTTTTTAAATAAATATAATAATAAGAATTATAAAATAACAATCATTTTAATGATAATGATAATATAATTATTATAAAAAAATTAAACAATATAAATCTAGTTTATTTTTTTATTTCATAAAGATAATAATTATGAACTTATAAAAGAACAACAATAAAACAATACAATCAAATAATAATAATAATAATAATAATAATAATAATAATAAAATGAAATACAACAATACGCATGTGCTAACAATTTGGAAATGCATTTAATTACTTGTTTGTTTGTTTATTTTATTTTTTATTGTAATTTATTTATTGTATTATCGTTTTTTTATCGTTTTAGAGAAAAATGTAAAACAATGTAACATATTAATTCAATACTGTATTTTAAACACATATAGCACGTGGGAGAATAATTGACCTGCATAGTTATCCTAACATTTGAATTAAAAAAAAAGTCTAAACTCGTAGGCTATTTAAACAATAAAAAGTGTTATCACCAAACTCGGAATGAAGTCATAACCCATGTGCATCCTTCAGCTGGCCAGTTTCGAGCTGTTTTACTAAATCCAACAGCAGAGGGCACCATAGGCTAAATGAACAAGTAGCCTAAATGAGAAGACGTCTGTTCACATTGTTCAATAAACAACAACCGTGATTACAAAAGCTACTCTATAAAGGCATAAATTAGGTTATATAATCATCTCTATAATTTGGTGTAGAACAATGACATATTACATAGGCTACAGTGTTTATTATATGCAGTGGTGGACGAAGTACACAAATCAAGTACTTGAGTAAAAGTATAGATACGTATAATAAAATATTACTCCAGTAAAAGTAAAAGTACTCAGTTTTCAAT
>NW_015554088.1:784038-784269 GCF_001515605.1 Sinocyclocheilus anshuiensis | reverse complement strand
CTGAGAAGGCCATTCTTTGTGTTCTTTTTGAAGAATTTTCGGAGCCTGATGAAATCGGTATAAATACGTGTTTACTGCAAAATACGCTCAATGTTACAGGCACTGCCCTTGCCGTACAGAATAAAAGAGAACATCCCAATCAAATGAAGGGATTTGTGGAAACTGTGGTTCCTAATTATTGTGATCCAACATTTGCCTCGCATTTCAGGATGAAAAGACAAACATTTCAGG
>NW_015554088.1:780937-782924 GCF_001515605.1 Sinocyclocheilus anshuiensis | reverse complement strand
CAATAATTAATCCTAAAATTCGACATTAGTAACTTTTAACAGCTTCAGACGCGCGCGCGCTCACAACATCTCCCGGTTCTTACTTGTGAATTCAGTTCACTGGAGACTCGCACTAAACGGTTCATTTGAATCAGTGAGTTGTCGACTCGAGAACAACTGCAATCGGTTCATTCTAATTCGTGAATGAATCGTTTGGTGCGATTTGCGAACCGATTTTAACAGGTTCATTGAAAAGAATCAGTTCGTTCTTGAATCAGACACCGCTTCTGCGTGTCGGAGCACGTGATATATTATAAGGAGTAACGATATGTTTTATGAAATGTAGTGAAGTAAAAAGTACGATTTTATGCTTTGGAATTTAGTGAAGTAAAAGTAAAAGTTACTCAAAATAAAACTACTCCAGTAAAGTACAGATACTTTAAAAATTTACTTAAGTACAGTAACGAAGTAAAACTACTCCGTTACTGTCCACCACTGATTATATGCTTAAATAAGCTGTTCTGCAGCACTGTAGCATCCAAATTAATGTCAGTCGACAAGACGTTGTTTCAGCTGGATGCAATGTTAGAAGAACCTTGGTAAGTTGTTAAAAACAGTTTTATTCTCTAGTTCTCCATACTGAAGCCTGAAAACCAATAGGCCACGGATAGCCTGAAGAATATGTGATGCAACCTTTTTCAGAGCAAATTTAGAAACTCTGCATAACATAATCGTTCTTTGCTGAACCTGCTGGAAAGCACCGCTGAAGAACCTTTATTTTTAAGAGTTAATCTTCTACAACCCTCCCTTACAGTAATTTGCTACTAACATGAACATTACATATGATAATTCCATAGGAGAATAAAAGTAGGCTACATTTATCTTTATCCATTTGAAAAACTTTATCATTTCATTAAGGGTGCTCCGATTAGGATTTTTGGAGCCGATCACCGATCACAGGAAGCAATATCTGCCGAAACTATCACCGATACCGATCTTTTTGAAGCCTTTCTTTAGTTTTTTTAGCCTTTAGACGGCCGATCAGACTTCGGCCGATAGCGATCAGTAACCATTTATCTTTATCCATTTGAAAAACTTTATCATTTCATTAAGGGTGCTCCGATTAGGATTTTTGGAGCCGATCACCGATCACAGGAAGCAATATCTGCCGAAACGATCACCGATACCGATCTTTTTGAAGCCTTTCTTTAGTTTTTTTAGCCTTTAGACGGCCGATCAGACTTTGGCCGATAGCGATCAGTAACCGATAAATCGCAGCACATTTCATAATCATGTCATGCTTCAAAACCTCTTATTCATTTACATCATTCATTTACATAGTCTCAAGTGCTTCATTTAGATGGATATAGGCTATTTGGAAATGAACCAATGTATGCAAAGAGGTCTGTTTGAAATTCCACAGATGTGTTCATTTATGTGTTTATTTGCTGGAAGTTAATATTTAAACGATTCAATTCAAGTTTATTTGTATAGCGCTTTTCACGATACAAATAGTTGCAAAGCAAATTTACAGCAAATTAAGTTTCTTACATATTTAGTAGTAGCTTATCAGTGGTGACTGTCAGTTAATGTACATATGGCAGGAAACATCAATAAAAGACGTAATCAAACAGACGATGAACACTATTAACAGCAATTATTATATGATACAATCAAACTTATAGCAAAATGTGGTAGTTCTGTATGTTGTTTCATGGCTGGCATCATCTGAGGTCCCCTGATGGGGTTGGCATCAGGCCCGTAACCAGCTGGCCACCGAGGTCCGGACCTCGGTAAATTGTTCATGTTAAAAAATAAAATTTGTTCTTTGAATGACTAATTTGCTGTTAAACTCCTCATATGAATGCCTGCATGACATTTATAATTCAGTTTAGACAGTTTGCAAGAATGTTTAGCGTCCCTGTTATGAAAATGATCGCTGCGAGAGCTGGCGGAGTGAAACAACGAGGCTTGAGAGAGCTGTGAGTGAGAGCGCGGGCTCAGCCTC
>NW_015554088.1:719518-780532 GCF_001515605.1 Sinocyclocheilus anshuiensis | reverse complement strand
CTTGTCGTTTCCGCTGAATTTAACACTTTAGAAAGTTAATAAAGTAGGAAGTTTCAGTTTAGAGTCAGCGATATCTTTATCTTATCTTATTTGCAAAAGATTGGAAATAATTGTGGTTTATTTTTAGTTTTTATTTTTAGTTTTTTGTTTGTTTTAGTATCAATATCTGGCAACAATGCATCGCCGGCACCTAAACTGAAAGCAATCAAAAAAGCCCATTGCGGTCGAGCGGCCAATGAGGCGTCTAGGTATTTATTATGTCTATGATCTCAAACCCCGTTGCACACCGCTGCACACCGTTTCCAGGAAACAAGTCGTTCAAACCGGAAACCATAGCAAAACGGTGCACACCGTAAGAGCACTAGACAAAGTTATTGTAGTTATGTATTGTTGCAATAAACAACTGATAAAATTATACACCCCTAAATATAGTAAAGTATTAACAAATGTTGATGCAATAAATAGGGTATGATTTAAAAATAATCATCCCTCCAAAACAGAGAAAACATCTTTCACAAACATCTACATGTCTGTCTCCTTTAAAGTGTTTATAGTGTATATAATGAGTTGTATTATTTGTAGGGGTTATTATAGCACAATTCTTTAACACCAACCAACAAATAGAGACATAATTAGCGTAGCTGCTGTTCCAACCAAGCAAAATTTATTTGTTTAACCCAAGCTAAAGAATAATAATGTGCATTTGATCAGATGTGCCTTTGAGCACATTTGGTGCATTATACAATCATATCAAATGTACAGATTTGATATTGGACTGAATTACTGTAATTTACAGTTTGTGTTGAAATATTTGACATTTTACACATATCGATGCATTATATACCTGTTAAAATATTTACATATGCCATTTCAGTCACATGATCATACTCCAACCAATCACATGCCTTATTTGGCTTTTTCTGTTGCTTCAAAATATTGTAGTTTTTGCACTAAAATACAGGCCAATGTAAACCATTTTGGCCCTCAGATGTCTAAAAAAAATTACTGGTGGTAATTTCAACAAAAAATATAATATAGTTAATGTAAGTAAAAAGATTCAGTAATTAAAGTCTCTAAAACAGCACCATTGTTCCTCCCACTGCAGCATAATGAGGTATTATGTTTTTATTTTTTGCACTTTTTTTCTACTTCAGCCCGAGAAAGAATGTTATCCACAATGAGCTTTTTTTCATCATCTTATTTGAGGGACAGCTTGGCCTCAGAAACAAATATCTGACCTAATCTGAGTGCAGGTGGGTGACCAGTGTAAGGAGCAAAATCGCTTTGTCATCGCACATGCTCTTGAGCGCGGCTCATGTTAAACAAGTCCCTCTTCTATTCTCTGACAGTAAGATAATTTGCCCATTTTTTTCTCTCATGCTCTCTCTCTCTCTCTCCCCCATTAAAGAACCACACACACACACACACACACACACACACACACACAAATACAAAAAATTCATAGCCACAGGTATGGGGTGATTAGAAATGGTTTTGTTGACCCCAAGGGGGGATGGTGATATTGATAACATTTTCAAACAGTCTCGCTCATCAAAGGCTTTCCTGTTGAAGTTGTAATCTTCCTTGAAATAGGGCTTTGTTTGCCACCCTGCCATTCACTTGACCGAGAATTCCTCAGCAGTAAGCTAATGGGGATGATTTTGAGCGGGGTCGGCATTGGGGATCAGAGCTGGGGAACCGATCGGGGTGGCCCTGGAGCTCAGAGGTGCCTTGCGGCGATTTGTAGTCCAGGTGACTTTGCAAATTCCCCTTCTGCTTAAGACAGGCCTAACTGGATGATCATTTTCTAGTCTTTCCCAAGTCTGCACATCAGGGATCAAAAACAGCAAATTAAGTATGTGATTAAAATGCCTAGTCGACATTATTTGACTCCAAAAACACTATTGTTTAAAAGTTTGGAGGCTTTGAATGAAAGTAATACTTTTATTCAGCAAGTATATATTATATTAATCAAAATCAAATAAATTTCTAATGCTACAAAAGTTTACACAAAATCACAGTTTACACAAAAAATATTAAGTTTTTTTTTTTTTAAGTTTATTATTGGATTACGTTTTACATCTTTTTTTTACTTAAAAATGTAATGTTTAATTCAATGTTACTTGCTATTTCTTTGTAACTGTTTGTGAAATTTACTAGCAATGTCTGAGTGAAAATTGCTAGTAAATTTATTTATTAATTTTTTCATTGCAGCTGTTTTCAACATTAAAATATTTCCTGAGCGCCAAATCAGCATATTAGAATGATTTCTGAAGGATCATGTGACACTGAAGACTAGTGATGCTGAAAATTCAGCTTTGCCATCATATGAATGAATTACATTTTAAAATATATTAAAACAAAAAAGTATTATTTGAAATATTTCATTGTTTTTCCTTTTACAGTATTTTTACAGCCTTGGTGAACATAAGAGACTTTTGAATGGTAGTCTACGTCTGTATTTATTTTTATTGATGAAACTATTGATTGTATCAGTCAATAAATCAACCAAGAGATAGATTTTGGTCATTACTAATGTGACTTATACAGTACATCAAAAATCTATACTTTGCGTCTTCAAATCACATAAAAAATCATTTTATCCGTAACCGTGCCTAATAGATCAAAAGTCCAGTGTTGATTCATGGTCTGCCGTTGATAACTGAAGATAGAGATCAGAGTACCTCAGGTTTACAGGTGCACTGCATTCTTGGCCAGCCAGCACTGTGTCACAGGTGAATGTCACTGCGGGGTGTTAACTGAACTTTAGATTTCTTCAAAAGGCAAGCTTGACCCTCAGATAAAGATGTTATAAAGGTATTCAGACATTTTCTAATACAAATAAGACAGTGGTTTGTGCTATACTATAAACATTTTAGTAACACACTGTGTTCAAAGCTGGAAAGTGACTTGAAATAGTAAAGCTATTTTTCCTATAGGCTACTAACTTACATGAATTGGCCATTGTTTTTTTTTTTGTATGTGCTCCAGGAGTCCAGAAATACCTTGGCTGTCAGCACCGGGACAGAACAATAGCCCCCCAGTCCTGTAAAACCCAGGACCACTGAGGGAGAACATACTTTCCAATAGCAGGTGTTTGAGTCTGTCAGTATCTGCTCCTCACCACGACTGCCGGTGAAAGGCTCGGGTTGTCCAGGTGTGCATGTGCATGTGTGTGTGTGCAGGACTTATTCATCTAAGGTTACTATTTGGCAAAGCTGGGGATTGAAACATACTATATGGCAATCAGATTGTTGAGTATGTTCATATCTCACGCGTTTTGTCAGTGTAATGCACATTATTTCACACATTTACAAAGACATTACTTTTAAAAATCTTTTCACATCCTTTCTTGCTGAGGGTTGCTGAATGCATTTTTGTTATTTAAAAGAGCAAAAAAAGTATCTGTTTCTCAAATCATTTTCTCAGAGTGTTTTTGTGCTAAAAAGGACAGTGTTTATTTAGCTGGAAAACTCAATTTTCTTCATTTTGAACTTCCTCCCTGGACACATTTCAGTGTGTTCATAAGCTTGTGAAAGCCGCTTACAATCCCACAAATCAACATCCTCAGACACTTGCAAGCCACAATGCTTTTATTAATATGAGCAAAAGACTAATTGTTTGGAGTTATTATTTTATAAAGACTGTGAGAAGCATAAAAAAAGAGTTTAAATCTGACATAATCATCACTACAAGTATGATGTAAGAGTTTGTGGTGTAATCCTGAAACATTAATTTAATATCACACTTAGTCCTTAGAAGCAAATTGTATTCTCAAGCAGTTATACATATGTGTGTAATGATCGGCCTGCTCAAACTTCCATCTGTAGTTCATCGTCTTTTCTCTTGATAATTTTACACCTAATCACCACTTCTGCACCAAAATATAGCGAGCTCTAATGACAGATGATAATCATGCAATATATGCCTGAAGCATATTGATGTGAGGTTTCCCACACAGAAACACTGTGATGATTGAATTTAAGAAATAAAGCACTCTCATTTGGCACCCAGTGGGTGATCAGAGTTATTCGGCTTTTGCATTTAATAACATTTGCAAAAGGCGACGATGGTAGATAAACATAACCATTAGATTATGTCACAGTTTGTATTCAGTTGTCTTCACAAAGTATTCTTTTTTCCTACTGAATACACTATTATAAGATTTTGAATAAATATATACTTATATATATATATGTGTGTGTGTGTGTGTGTGTTTGCATGTGTGTATGTATAGTAACGTCACTAAAATATATAATTATTACTATTATTATATTTAGATCGATGTATATAATAATTGTATATAGTAGACAATATATCTAATATATACAATACTTGTATATATTAGATAATATTATATAATATTATCTAATATACACTCTAATATATATATATATATATATATATATATACTGTATATATTAGAGTGTATATTAGATAATATTATATAATATTATCTAATATATACAAGTATTGTATATATTAGATATATTGTCTACTATATACAATTATTATATACATCGATCTAAATATAATAATAGTAATAATTATATATTTTAGTGACGTTACTATACATACACACATGCAATATATAAAAAAAATGTTATTATTACAAATGTATATTTTACATTTTATTTTGTTTTGTGTATTCTTAACACTATACTGTTTAAAGGCAGCATGTGGTCAAATAAATCATACATTATCATTCCCTATCATGATTTTTAAAAGAACAATGTTGACATAATGAAGTAAAAGCCAGAGCTCTGTTTTTTTTTTGTTTTTTTTGGGCTGTACACAATGTACAAAAAAGGTTAAATGAAAAGAACAATCATGAGATTTTATATCCTCTCAACAGAGATGCATTATCACATTGCAGTTGCCTAAGAAATTAAGCCAAATTGTGGATATAATGGCTGAGGCTTGAGAGAACACAACGTGGGGGCCTGAACGGGGGGAGAGCGGATGAGTGATTCCTGGCACAAGTGGAGAGAAAAGAGAGAAAGAATGAGACAGAAAGAGTAAGAGCGAGAGAAGTATACTGACTAGTGCTTAGCTCGAATGAAAGCTCCTGCTTTGCGGACCAGAGATCAAAACTGAAGGGGCCGGTCTGGGTCTTCACCTGGGCCCTTTGTCATTGATAAGTCTGTCATCCCTGCTGATATTGGAGCAGTAATGGCAACCGATGATTAGCCCACTCCTGAGCCATTAACCACATTTCTTATCCCTCTGCTCATGCTCCGCAGGGGAAAGACACACAAAGAGATCCTTTATAGCCCTTCAGCCTTAAACTCCAAGGCTGTGTCCACCTGACCTGAAAGGCACAACTGTTACGTCCATTTGCCGGATCGCAAAAGAAGAAGAAGTCTGGGACGAGATACATGTCAAAGGTCACGGCGTGGTGCTTCGCCAAATGAGGGGGTTCTGAGTGACCAGCTCACTGAAAGAATGCACAAAATTGAAAATTACACAAAATTGTCTGTTTTGTCAACATTTCATTGGTAGATTTGCACAAGAAAAGGACCCTGTGCCCGCCCTCAGACAGTTAGAGGGACTGAGCTGGTCAGAATTTGACTGACAAACAGATCTCCTCATTATTTCTCTTTATCCCCCCTCTTAACCGGCGATATTTAATATTGATCTCTTTTTCATGATCCTTAAGTGGCTGAAATTACATCCCCTGAAAAACATGTAAGGTTTGATGGAGGTATTTGAGTTATGGAGCCTCGACTAGAAAAAAACCCAAAAGAAAACGTCAACACATGGTATTTCACCTATAGCCTTCGAGATGTTTTCTTCAACTTTCGTGGACCCTAAACCCCTTTACTGAAAATAGTTTGCCGTGGCCTGGGTTAATCCTGTACAAATATTTCTCCAAACGCAAGTACCTCGGTATGTGTCTCAGACACTGTCTGCCCCCAGGATTTAAACTTCCTGTTTGTAAAGGACGCAGCAGGAAGTGTCTTGACTTTTCACACACCTCTTCAGGGTGCTGACCGCTCAACTCTAAATCACTTCCACTAGTCACGTCATGCTTGTGTGCTGTTCATGATAAACTGCCTGGTATATGATGCCTTGGTTACATCTGACAAATCTGGCTTACAAGATACAGAGGGGTTCAAATGTCTGAGACCACCAGTGAAAATGCTGTCATTTTTCTAATTTAATGCAATTCCTTAGATAGTGTTTTCACATTATTCTTTCGATCAAATTTTTTTTTTCAAATTGTGGAGAATTTGAATTTTTTTCCCGTTTGTTTTCCCCCTCAAAGTCCTTAAACTTTGTTTATTTGCAGGTTTAAATTAGATTTTGAATCCCAGTTTCTCAGATTTGTTGTTTACTTTTGAACTTTTTACCCCATTCATCATATATACAGGGTTTCTGCAGCTCTTCATTTGTGTAGAAAAAAAAATGAGTATAAAGTCGAAAATTTATATAGTCATGGCATTAAATGCTGCCTGCACTGCAAAAAAAAAAAAATCTTCATCAGTACTTTTCTCTTGTTTTCCAATACAAATACACAAAATGAAGCAAAATTAAGATAAGACTTGTTTTTTGAGAAGTTAAAATGAGAACAAATATCTGTCAATGGGGTATGAAAACTTGTTTCCTCTTTGAATTAAGCAGATTTTTCTGAGCCCATTGGCAGATATTTGACCTTTTTTAAATCACAAATTCACTTCACAAATTCTCCTTAATTTGTCCTTTTAATTTTCTTTAATTTGTCTTTAAAAAGTCTTCAGTTTACCTTAAAAAAGCATGCAGATATCATTAATATGCCAAAATATATTAAAAATGTACTTTGAGGGGAAATAAAATACATTTCTGATCTTAAAATACATTTTGGGTAATATAATAAATAATAAATACATTTAGAATGAAAATATATTTAAAAAATATGAGGGATTATAAGTAACTACAACATATCTAAAATATATTTATGTAAACATATTTTAAAATCTATATTAGTAATATATTTTTGCATATTTTCAAATGCATTTAAAATAAATCTGAAAATGTATTTTTGCGTTATGAGATTGCCTTATGGCTCAAGCCAAATAATCTGCAAGAACAAGCACTTTGCTGAAGAAATTGTTCAGAATTATGCAACACTCAACCTTTCCATGCTTTCCAGTCAAAAACAGATGAAGATCCTATAAGAACTGTTCCTCTCGCCCCCAAGCGGGTCTGTGTGTATGCTGTTGTATGAGAAGCAAGGCAAAATATCTTTCATTAAGTTACACAACCTCAGGAATAAGATGGGGCTTTTGATAAGATCTGGTAATACTGTAACATGAAATTATGGAAAGGCAAAATTGTCATTTTCTAAATAAGCACCTGTGATCTTGCATGAAAGCCTGAAAGACCCCCATTTATAGGCTCAATCTGCCGACAGCAAAAAAAGAGCAGGAGAAAAAGAAAGAGTGGGAGGGGGTTTGTACAGAGCAACAGCCTGGAGCAGTAATATCTCAGTCATGAAGGGTCAGCGCTCGGGGAGCAGACAGTGAGCTCAGGTGCTTGCCTGAGAGAATTCAAACCCCTTTGGACTGTACTTCTCATAACTCACCCAGACCAAGTTTAACCAGGCCTGCATGACCCATAACCATTCTCACTCACTGGCCATTCAGGTGAAGTAAATGGTGGATGCCCACAGCTGTGTAATGCAAGTTAACCTTTGCACCTGACCTCTTTGGTGGTGTCAAGGCATTTTAATGAGTGTGGGATTTTTTGTAGTATTAGTTTCATAATAAAAGTAACGATTTTCTTTCAAATGAATTCAAATCAATGTAAGCTGGTAGAATGACTGAGAGCTTAATAATCTGTTCATGCCACAATACAAACAACTGGTCAAAAGTTCCCTTATTATATATGAGATATAGAGAAAACCTTCTTGTTTTTTAATCATGCACATTTACATGGTTATTGTTTTTATGGAACATATTCAATACGACTATACAAAAAATAAATAAATAAATTAGTATTATTATTACTATTATATTTTTATTTTATTAAATTATAAAAATTAAACAAACCAAAAGAAATATAAAAAAATAAATATTATTACAGCAACAATACTATTGTATAGTAAAATGAAAAAAATCAAGTATTTATTATTATTATTATTATTTTACTTTATTTTACAGAACAGTACAATTAAGATATTATAAACATTAATCTCATGATTTTCTGTAAAGCTCTTTTGTGAAAAGCGCAATACAAATAAATTTGACTCGACATAAAATTACAGTACAAACAGTTTTCACTCAGAAATTGCTAGTAAATGTTAAAAACAATTACAAAGAAACAGCAAGTAACAGAATTAAATGTGAAATTTAGAAGTAGAGAACTGAAAATAGTATTTTCTTGTAAAATGTACTGCAATAATCTTTTTTTTTTTTTTTTTTTACCACTTTTTACAGTATAATATTCATGACTATATTTTTTTGCTTTCAAACAGCTGTTGTTTTGGCAGAAATCTGCAGGAACAAAGATTCTCTTCTGTTGACAACAGATTAATAAATGTCTCATTTTATAAATTCAGGAAGATGGTTGGCACGTGTTGTGTTTGTAAATTATTGACATTATTCATTATGACTAATAACAAAAAAGTTGAACTTCAACTAGAACAAGTACAACAAATAAGCTGAAAATTTCTGAACTTTCTGAATGGAAAGGAACCCAGCATTCTCCATATACATTATCCTAAATGATGCCACTCTCAACAGCTGGCCAATTAGTAGCCGAGAATACAAATGATGCATCAACTATGAGCACGACCCTGTTTCCTGCCTGAGAATAAGCTAGGTTAAAACTACATTTTCAGGATTTGTGATCATGTCATGTTGTTTGGCTCAACAGAACTGCGTTTCAGCAGAGTGGCGAGCTGGCAGGTCCAGCACAGATTCTCGAATCCTGCCATTGTGGGTTAAGACTTCTGCCAAGCTAAGACAGCTAGCAGTTGACACCTCATAGAGCAAAGGGGGGCAACCTACGTTCTTGTGGTCTGACTGCTCCGCTTCACCTAATTACCTTCCGATTACTCTGACAAATTCTCTATTTCCGTTCCTAAATGGAGGCTCTGGCAACGGCTCTTCCTGTGGTGGTTAATGTTCCCGTAGTGAAAACAACCTACCCATTCGTTTCATTTTCCAATCTCTATAACATAATCCTCAACACCGGCAAAGTGGCCAGCAAATAACACCTCACCTCCACAGCTACCCCAACCCCCGAGGGACGGGCCCAACACGGCCAGCCGGGAGAGAGCGGGTTGGTCTCTTGAAGGATTTCTGCTCGTGTATGTGCGTTAGGTGGGAAGAGAAAGGGTATTGTGCTCCTACCAATATGTTCCTTTCTCATCTGGATAGTTTCCTCATCACCTCTTTAAATCTTAAAGTGTTTGGCATGAAGCCTGAGTCGGGTTCTCCTGAGGCTTTCTACCATGAGCACTCAGGGTCAGTGGTCACCGTAAATCTCCCAATTCTCTTGGTTTTGGGCGCAATCGTTCATGGAACCGTATGCGGAATACAAATACATTTTCCCTTCTGTTTAATTGCTCGGTTTCTTCGCGATGCCAATGGATGAAATCATTTTTATGCCACTTTGAATATCTCAGTAAATATGTATGAATTTTATTTCAACTATATATCTCCCTGCACATTAGGCTTGTCAGTCTCCCATAGGCTAGGATGTTTTAGGTCTTTAATAAAGAAAGTGCACTGCCATTTAATTGGCTCCCTGAAGATCTCTGTGTAAGGGACCTAAAGACTGCGAAAGCCACTTGGCAAAAGGTTCATACGAACGGCGAGAAATTTGATAATGAAAGGCCTTCAGACGTGTGGAGAATTTCCACACAACTGACAAATGATCATGGCAACAGTACAGATGCGGTAAGCGTCATGCTTTAACTTGGATTACCCAGAACCATCTTCCATTTCTCCCAATACTGTTTCTCCCAATATGATGTGCGAGTTGTTAAAGGCTCCTCATAAACCTGAGATGAATGCCAGTCTCCTGCTTTTAAATGGGGCTTTTCTGGAAGCGAAATGATGGTAGACGTTTTGTTCACACTTCATTCCAGAGCAATGCAATAAGTGACATGACCGTGGTCCCGACCAAGGCTCAAAAAGTCATGGCCTTTACCGTGTCTGTCTGTGTCCCTTAGTCCTTCCCACTGATGTGGGATCTCAACTCTGATTTCCTAAATAAAACAGACGCATGTCCATGTGGACACAGCTGAGCCAGAAATACATTCTTGGACTCCTTATAAAGAACACAAAGGGGAAAACACTGCAGGTACGGATCAAACAGGTGGATGACGGTGCTGTGGAAATACTTGCACATGCTTGACTGGAACACAGAGATCCCGTCACTTTTCTTAGTACATTCAACATCTGGAAGGATTAATGTGCAGTTGCTGTTTGCTACAGAACCATAAGGAGGCAAAGTTAAAGCAAAAACAAACAAAAAAAAAAGTTAAAAGATGTGTTTCCTGTTAATTTTTCATGATATTTAAAGAGTAAAGTCTTAATGACATATCTTACTCTGTAGGGAAGGTCAAAGCAAAATCCACTTATTTAATGTATACACAGCAAAGTTAGGGATGATTCAAGAGGGGCAGAAGTTCAACACAATATTTACAAGCAGTGTGTGTGATTAAAAGCATAATTCAATTAGTCAGGGACTCATCCCTCTTTGGGTCAAAGTTCAGATTGTCAGCGGAAGGATACCGCGGATGCTTCTGCTAAATTAAACTGATTTATAATTACTGATAATACTTAAGACCTGAAATCTGAACTAACACTATTATAGTACTATAAATACTTATAACATTTATAAAATGTATTTATATTATATTATATTATATTATATTATATTATATTATATTATATTATATTATATTATATTATATTATATTATATTATGTTATGTTATGTTATGTTATGTTATATATTATATTATTCTATATTATATTATATTATATCATATTATATTTTGGTTATAGTTTTATCTGTAAATCATTTTGCATTATATTTATAATTAAACATTACAGTAATAATACTTATAATAAAATGTAAACTATTATTTCTTATATTTGTAGCTATAAAGTAAATTATCGTGAATATTATAAATATTAAAATTAAATATTAAATTATACTGTATAACTACTGTACAATTATACAATGTAATTTTCCATAAAATGTATATATTATATTATATTATATTATATTATTTTAGTTTTATCTACAAATTATTTTAAATCATTTTACATGCACTTAAAAATAAATATTAAATTGCAGTAATATTAATAGTATATAGTAAAATGTATGTTATATATTTGTAGCTATAAATAATTGTGAATATTATAAATATTCAAATTATATATATGGAGAGAATACTAATGATACAATAAAATGTATAATTAATAAATATTCAATGAAATATTAAATTATATAACTATTGTGCTATGTACTATACAATGTAATCTACTATATCTATTCAAGTTTTATTTCAGATGTGTTTTCACAGCTGTGGTTTAACATTGTGGACGATGATATAGAGCTGTAAACGACAGAAATCACAGCTGTTTGGCCCTGCAGGAGATGGTGCTCTGCTGATATGGAAAAACAAGTCGAAGAAGAATGAGAATTTATTGCATGCTGTGAGATGTCGTGACAGCTCTGTAAAGGACATGCATAAATCAGTAGCAATTGGAAAAATTGCAGTTTTTAACTCTTGTGGCAATTATTTGAGTACATGCATACTGTGACCTCCTCTCAATGTGATGTTAAGTTACTCTAGTGACAAAAAAGGCCAGGAATCAAAAAAGTATCCAACAAAATGACATAGTGCTGAAAAGGTGGCTTGTCTGACAGGTGCAGCCCTCACAAGGACAGATGTGCATGAAATATATGTTTGCACAATATTCTTGGATGATATTGCATTGCAAGATTGAAATCTCACTATCATCATCAGATTAGGCTGGAGGATGGCCTGTCAAAAAATGGTAACAATAAAACAATGTAGTTGACATTCACAATAAAAATGTCAAAGAAAAAACATTCATAACAGGACATTTGTTTTAGGACAGAAAGAGCAGTCAACAATAAAATATATGAAGCACAGAAACAAGATTTTGGACATCAACATGAAATGAATCCGTATGAAAAGCAGCCAGATTTACAATGTTAGTTTTATGTTCGCTCAGGCCTCAGATTTATCAACGTTTCATACACACAGTAGAGACATAAGAAAATACCTTTTTTTTTAAACAATTTTCTTAGAATTTCTGGACATGATGGGGCTAAAGCTTCTCAGAGAACTGCATTGGGCCCTAATGCTAACTTAGCATCTCTGCTAACCTTCGTTTTTAGCAAAGTAGAGTTAGCGTAGGCCATTCAGTGCATCGCCTGCAGCTAGCCATGCTAAGCTCTTGTGTGTTTACACAGATGGCATTTTGTCCTATTCCATCGACTGCTCCTATAATTCCCAGCGTAACAACTTCCCCTAAATGTAGCCTTTGAAAAATTCCAAAAGCAACAGGCACTTAGCATTTTAATAAGAGAATGGCTTGATTCGACACATATTGTCCAGTGTCCCGGTCCTCCCAGTCCATCTAAGACTGGATTTCTGAGCCTTTCGTTCCGAACATCTGAGAATGTCTCTGTGAGAGAAGGACTGGAAGATAGCATTGAGAGATTTCGAGAAACGCAAACCATATGTAAGCAGAGATCTCTTCAGTGCCCAGTGTCTGCTGTTTGTTTTCATAAACTTCACAGTCAATGCACCCCTGAAACCTCAAGCCATGGAGAGTTTGTGTCAGGGTGTTATGTTCTCAATGTCTTACGTTGCTTTATAGTACTGAGAAATATTACAATGCCGGATTTGATGTAACTGCACCACTGAGATAACTCAGAAAAAAAACAAAAAACAATGATAAACAATGGTAAAAATGTCCCAATTTACCTGAATTCAAACATATATGTCATTGCTGAAGTCAAATAAATTCACAAATGGTAATTAAAAGTTATTGTAAAGTAAAAAAAGATGATTTATTACCGATAGAGTCAACTTAATAGAATTGATCATGCTCAAAATAAGTTGTTTTATCAACAGCACTTGTGGCATGATGTAAATTACCATAGAAAATAATTTTGACTCATCCAGCAGCTTTAATAAAGGGGAAAAAAGAAGAACAGAACTGTTACAGTGAGGAACTTGAAGAAACAAGACCATTCATTTCAAAGGTTTAAAAACAAAATGTGATGCTATTATCTATTAAAGCAGAAAATGTATTTTTGTATTAGCCAATTTCCATATATAAAATAATTTCACTTTAAAAATGTGTAATGGAACTTCTGTATTTCTTTATGTAAACAGTCTTCTGGTAACAATATTTGGTACAATGGTACAATATTTATTTGCTGCTATACTTACAAAAAGGAGTATATTTTAACATTTATTGCATTACTTCTATTTAAAGGACCTCAGTGTAACCTTCATTTCTGCTTTTACTAGAAAACTGAGAAATAGTTTTGTGGTAATCAACATCACGCTACAAATGCAGTAAGTAGATTGATACAACAAAGGAACGTTCAAAACAATATGGAGAAAAAAGTGAAAAATCAAATGCACGGACCTCATGAGAAGCCGGAAATGTGAGTTATATTTTAAGCCCATAGCTTAAACATTTTACACTAACAAATTACTATTTTTCACCATACAGTCAAAAAGTTATCAAAAAATGGTACAATATCACAAACTCAGAAAAAAAATTGACATTGTGTGAACAGAATGTAACAGAGAAAACTTTTCTGGTCCCTAAAAAAACTCTTTATTGATCCCTAAAACCTAAACTATGCCTCCAAAATTGTAGCTGTCTAGAGTTAGCTCTAGCAGGGGTTCTAGGAAAACCACCCGTGAGCAAGTTGTCATGTGTAACAGGCTTCAGCTTCAGGCTGAGAATATTGTTTTCTTATCAATTATTCAGAATGCCTCAGATGGGAAGGTGGTAACAAAGGGAAATCAATGCTGGGAAATTGCCAGTGAATCAATGGTGAAGAATTCTTCTCCATGGCCTCACATTTTTGCTCCTGATCTGTGGTTTACTGGCAGCTGACAAAACACCATAGTGCATTATTAAATAGACTCTTTGCTTAACCTATGATGCTCTCTCCCGTGAGCAGGTATAAAACCTTATTTACAAACTCAAAAGGTCAAAGGGTCACATAATAATGTAGACGGAGAATGCAAAACAGTCAGACAGTGTCTTTTTGTAGGGAATTTAGAGAGACTACAGCAGTGTGACAGCCATAACAAGCCCACTAAAACTTCTTAACAAATTAGTCCATTTGGCTTCCACCCAGATGAGGACCCCTTACTGTCTGTCACCTGTGTAATTTCTCTCCAATTTGTGTTATGCGCTTCAAATGAAGCTTCTTTGCAAAAATGTAAAGAGGGAACAGTGAAATAATACGATTGTGAAAGAGGGAGAGTGAGTGAGAGATGTCTGTCATCCTGGCTCTCAGGTAAATAATAAGGGATTAGGGTCCAGGTGAAAGAATTTTGAGTATGATGATGACAGATGATATGGACACGGGGCTGAGGAGGAGGCCTCTCACGAGGACACACGCCTGTCTCAAGGGTAGGTGCCTCTTTAAGACAGCAATGCAAAAACTGCACTGCAATGCAACAATGCACTGCCTTTTTTGTGGCTTTATTGCATTTTTATACTGTATGTTATAAAGCTATAAAAATTTACAGTTTTATAGAATTTTTGTATTTTTTAAATTGAAAGTGGCTTTCTCAAAACTTGAAACCAGGAGGAACCGGAAAAAAAAAATATTATATGTTATTTTGCTTATATTTAATGTGCTTATATAGGTGCTCAACAAACATTTCTTATTATCAATGCTGAAATCATTGAAATCAATCGTTGCTTAATATTTTTGTGGAAACGGTGATTTGTTTTTCAGGACTGAATAGAAAGTTCCAAATAATTTATTTGAAATACAAATCTTTTGTAACAAACACTGATCTATATAATGAATCTCTAATCTCTATTATAGATCAGTGGTAACAATGTATATATATATATTCTTACTGACCCCAAACATTTAAATGATAGTGTATATATATATAGTATATACTGTGTAACAATAGTGTATATATAATGCTCAGTTAAACAGATGTGATCTGTCCACAAGGTGTTAATAATAATATATAATAATTTATTGCTTAATTTAATTTTATTCAAATGACTATGGCTTCTGTTGAATTAATTATCCATGTGATATGTAAATGATAGGAAATGACAAGCAAGTATCAGTTTAAATGCACAAAACGTCATTTTTCTTTTCAGTTCAGTTCAGCTCAGCATATGATATGTTGCCATTTCAACTAATCTGTTCAGTTCTGACATTTAATATCACAGTGGTCGATATTTAGAATAAAAGAGATATGTTTTAATAACATTTCTTTGAGTTCAAAGTTGACCTTGAATAGAAACACCAGTCATAAAAAAACCTTGATATTACAAAGCAAAGATGTGAATGATCTGACAAAGTAAAGCTAAGAGTTTCTTGTACGTTTTCTAACGATCAGTGGACGCACAAGAGAAAAGACAACACTGTCAGTCCACACTGACTCTAATGAGTGACAATTCAGCATCCTCTTGATAATTGTTTGTATATTTGTTTGTACATATCATGTGTTTGCATGTGTACCGTAATGTCTTTGTGTACATCTGAGGAGTACGGGACGCTTGCCTCAGGTGTCTTCCCTGACCTCCTTCAATGTCCAGCTCTAGAATAGGGTCTTTTGTCTACTGTTTTCTGTAGGTCATTGTGAGAAGCGCTTCTTAGTGTCTGCCATAATTTGGCCAGTTACCCGATCTGGGATGACTCCACCACCACGCCATTCATCTCATCATGGGACAGTGACCAGGCAGTATCGGCCCTCTTAAATGCACCCAAGGGAGAGCTTGTAAAACTTTGTTGCTTAAATATTTAAATGGAAGTAATAGATGTCTAAAGGGCCGCACCAAGAGTTATAATTTGACCTGAGAAGCAATTGTTATCAAGAGGAATTCGAAGAAACCGGCTACAAATGAGTGGAAGAAACCATCTTATCTGAGGAGAGGACAGACGAGGGTGGGAGATATAGAGAGGAAGAAAGAAAAAGAGAAAGATAACAGTTAGCAATACTGGATGAAAACACAAGATAATTAAATACAGTCCAGGAACAGCTTGAGTTTCTCAAAGACATACAAAAGGAGTTACTGGAATAGATTTTCTCTCAAGGTCAAAAAGATTCATCCAAAGTTCATCCAAAAATGAAAAATTATTTATTCACCCTCATGTCGTTCCAAACATGTATGACTTTCTTTCTTCTGTGGAACATAAAATAAGATATTTTGAAAAATTTTGCCCATTCAAAACAACATATGACCCCTTTGACTTTCACTGTTTGCAAGAAAAACATTGTTCTAAATATCTTTTTCAATTTCTATAGATGACAGAAAGTCAAACAGGTTTGGAACAACATGAGGGTGAGTAAATGATGACCGCATTTTCATTTTTGCTTGAACTATGCCTTTTAACTCATACACAGACGCGACTCGCATTCTCTGTTTCATGGGTGCACTGATCAGCATGTCTCCGTGTCATCACACTTCAGTGAGCACTTTCAAGTGGTTACCCTCGCCACACACACATACGAGAGAGTTCAAACATGTACATCTGATGCATAAGAACATGTAGAGGCCATAACCCGTTGCTTTTCAACAATACTGTCCGAGACAGTCAGACTCAGGGTCAGATCTATATAAACATTACAGATACACATGCTTACAAAAGCTTTTATCTCTTCTATCTCACTCCCCCTCTTTTATCTAATTAAGACATACAACACAAAAAGAGGGTAGAAAAAATGTCTTCCCTCTTGAGCTACACGGAGCAGTTCAAGGCAGAACTTTTAATAATTTGCAGATTTTTTGAATTTTTTTCTCTCTCGACCTCCCCCCTCCTTCACTCTATAGTTTGGATCACAGTGATGCACAGAGACAGAAATATCAGAGGATCGGTTTTCCAACACGTCACACCCCAGCGAGTGAGTTGCTGCGGATCAAAGGTTCCCGAACCACCCCCTCATGCCTACCGCAGTGCATCCCTGACAGGCCTGGACAAAGTGCGCCCATTGTGCGGGCAGTACCAGTCAGAGCTAATGGACAGTGACCAGAGACGCCCCCTCGGTGGGGCTGAGGCGGGAACGCTTGCCTGCTAGCGTGGCGGAGATGCACATTCCTCCTCTTCACGAGCCTGTGTCATCGAACTGTGGCCTTGTCATCCAGAAAGGCTTCACAATCAAAGGGCTTTCTGAGGACCACCATTTGCATTGAAGACCTGCTGGAGTCTCTTGTATAATGTGCTACAAATGCCTGAGAATTAAGCAAATCACATGAGCAAATGTGCTGTCGTACTGAATATCAGCAGACCTGTGATTTGGCTGTAAACTGAAGGCCACAGACACAATGTGAGTGTGATATTGCTTTTATATAAAATATTGATATACACTACTGCTCAAAAGCTTGGGGTCAGTAAGTTTTTTCTTTTCATTTTTAAATAAATTCATACTTTTATTTAGCAAGGATGCATTCAATTGATCAGAAGTGACAGTAAAGACATTTAAAATGTACAAGACTTTTATTTCAAATAAATACTGCCCTTTTGAACTTTGATTCATCAAAATCTTGAAAAAATATTTCCAAACAAATATTAAGCAGTACAACTGTTTTCAAAATCTATAATAATAAGAACGGTTTCACCAAATCAGCTATTTGCTGCTTTGGAATGCTATTTAATGTGATACACAAATACATTTGAATTGAATAAAAAAAGGTTTCTTTTTAGGTTTATAGGTTAATACAAGATTGAAAAAATATACGCTGTCAACTTAATACAAAGTAACTGTTTTCCAGGTAATAATTTAATAATTTGTTTAAATAGTCTTCCTTTTTCATTTTATACAATACAGTTATACCAGGGTTTCTCAAACTGGGGTTTGTGAATTATGAAAAGCTGATTTAATGAATTAAACCAAAATTAAAATCAAAATTTTAAATTAAAATTGTAAAATTAAAATTAATAAATAATTTTAAAACAAAAACAATAAAAAAGTAATAAAAAAGACGAAACATTTTATTTGTTAACCTGCATGTCATGTGACCATTAACCGGCATCAAAAAACAAAAATATGAAATATGAGGCCTTTATACATGAAAATATATAGTTGCCTTTAAATTTTGGGCAAGAATCCCTCACAAGTGGATCATCATATTTGGGGGTCACTGGCAGCAAAAAGTTTGGAATGCTGCTGAGCCAATCAGATTTGAGGTACAGAACTAACTGGTGTATAATGTGCAACAAACGACTGCTTGAGAATCTGCTGTTTGACCGAAGGAATTGATTGCTAAACATCTTTTGTCACTATTCTGAAATTCACTGTGCATCAAGAAGCAGGAAGAGAATGGCAGACTCCACGGCAAACGTTTTATCTGTCCCCCTCTCTCCTCGTTTGATATTCTGCTGAAGCAGCAGCGGTTTTCATCAAACCAGAAAACCTCTTTTTCTTCTCTCCATCCAAAGAAGCCACATCCGCTCCTGTTCCTCTTTAACTTCTCAGTGCTAGAGAGTATTGTGTGCTGAGAGCTCTGATAACTATTAAAACAAACAGACGCTAAGAACATTTTTGTCACAGTAAAAAAAAATCCTCACTTAAAACGCAAGCGTTGTATAATGTGCTACAAATGTCTAAAAATTATGCGAATCACATGAGCAGATGTGCTGTTGTACTGAATATCAGCAGAACGGTGATTTGGTTGTAAGGCACAGGCAAAACTGCAAGCTTGATTTCGCTTTTATGTAACAGTTTGACATACATTACAAGTTTGGGGATAGCTTTTTCTTTTCTTTTTTTTATTTAAAGAAATTAATACTTTTATTCATCTTTTTAAATCAGCATAATAGAATGATCTCTGAAGGATCATGTGACACTGAAGACTGGAGTAATGGTTGCTGAAAATACAGCTTTGCCATCATAGGAATAACTTACATTTTAAACTATAGTAAAATAGAAAACAGTTATTTTAAAAACTGTAATAATATATTCCACAATATTACAGTTTTTATTGTAATTTTTTTTTTTACATCAAATAAACACACCCTTGCATTTATTTAAGAGACTTCTTTCAAAAACATGAAAAAATCTGACCAGCTCCAAACTTTTGTTTGATAATGCACATTAAAGAATATTTAAGTTAATTAGGTTTGTATAGCATATTTCTATGAAATTTCTCCTTGCCACGGTCACTCACCTTTATCTTGCAGAATTCTCAATTCTCTGTAAAGCTGATTTGGAATGAAATTTAATGTGAAATGTCCTACACAAATACATTTTAATCAAATTGAAGATGCTTCTCTTTAGGTTTACTGGATAGAAAAATGTCAACTTATTTTCCAGATAATATTTTAAATATCTTATCTATTGACAAAAAAATCTGATAATTAATTAAATCATGAGAATTAATTAAATCACATGAACAAATGTGCTGAACATCAGCAGGACAATTATGAATGTATATAAATTAATTAATTAATTAATACTGTTTTTCAGCAAGCATGCATTAAATAGATCAAAAGTGACATTGACAGCAGAAACATTTATAATGTTATAATGTAAAACTTATTCTTTCTTCTCAGTGCTATTCCAGAGTAGGAGAGTAGGAGAGTTTAACATATACTACCATTCAAAAGTTTGGGGTCAGTAAGAGTGTTTTTTAAAGATATTAATACTTTTAGGTCAGAGGTTAAAGCATTGTTAGTGTATGGTAGGACATTTAAGGAATTTCCAGGATGGTAGTTTAGAGCAGGGATTCGTGGGAATTGTGTTTGATTGATATACGTATACTACCATTGAAAAGTATGGGGTCAGTAAGTTATTTTTTTTAATGATATTAATACTTCTATTCAGCAAGGACTCATTAAATTGATCAAAAGTGACAGTGAAGTAGTATAATGGTATAATGTTATTAAATAAAACCTCTTTTTCTTCTCTCCTTCCAGAAAGGCTACATCTGTTCCTGCTCATCTATGCTCAGAGCTGTTCCAGAGTATTGTGCAATAGAGCTCTGATGACTACTAAAACAAACAGACACTAGGAACACTTTTGTCTCAGTAAACAAATCCTCACTGAAAACGCAAGCATTTCGAGGGCCTACCAAAAATCTGCAGTGCTCGCCACAATTCCCACTCCCTGTGGTGATTCATGCTGTTTTTCTCTCACAGACAGACAGTCCCTCTCCTCTCTCGAGTCACCGATATGAGATGTGTGTCTGGCCCTAGCGTAGCGCCCACGACCTCGTCCTGAACTCTGCGTGCACTGCTCCTCAGTCTGAACTTCCTCACAAAGGCACACATTATTACCCCTGGTCCCCGAGCCTCATCCATGGAAACTCTGGGAATCAAACCTGGCATGAGGCAAGCTGAGACTTAGATGAGACTTAAAAATGAGGGGGGCGATGCGCGGTCCAACTTTTGCTGAACCTACTCGCTTACACGTATGAGATACCAAAAGCATAAGGGGGTCAAGAATGTGCATCAAATCAGCCTCCTGCGGTACCCATGTCCCCACCTAAATCTTGAGGCTCCTCAGACTCCCACAAACCCTGCACCCTGCCAGCCATTTCTGCCCTGAAGGCTCCTTCAGACCCCTCTCAGGAATTTCACATGGGGATCAGACCAGGCCCACAGCTGGGAGGGGGATTTATGCCCTCGGTTAGTTCTCCATTGTCCAGAATGGGATCCCGTGGAGCGCTGTGCCTGCCTTTATGATTCTTCAACTCAGCACTGGGTTTCTTGGCTGAGGTCAGAGGTTAAAGCATTGTTAGTGTACTGTAGGGCATATTAGGAATTCCAGGATGGTACACTCTTAAAAATGAAGGTTCTATTTTGGCATCTATGAAGAAACTTTAACATCCAGAGAAAAGTTATTAAAATGTTAGAATGGTTTACACTAAGGGTGGTTCTTTGCTTGAAATAATAGGTTCTTTATAGAAATGTTCACCGAAAGTGTTTTTTTTTTTGCGGAACCACATGGTTCTTCTATGGCATCACTGTGAAAAACCTCTTTTGAAACCTTGTAGTTTAGACCAGGAAATTGGCTTTGGAAGGAGAAGATGATGAGAAGAACCAAAAGACATTTCAGTAGCGTTCTCGGGAACGATCATGTAATATCGTGTAGTATATGAAAGCAGTGATTTGAGCCATAACTCAGGTTAGCGAGCAGGCCGATGGGTCTCCAGAGGGGTCATGTCTGATAATGATGAGTTTTATGGCCTTTTGATTGAAGGCAAGCTTCTCTTAATAGCATTCATTTTAACGCACACTCATCTTTCCCTATTGTGCTGCTGTTGGACATTGACGAGCAGTTATGATTACACCTAATAAAATTATAAATACAAATTAGATGACTGTTTTTTGCAGTCGAACGGTGCGAACAGTCCTCGGTAAAATTTGGAATCATTAACATATCAGTCACTGAATACAATAGCGTGCATCTGCAGAAGAAAATCACTGAAAGCAAAATCAATACTCTCACTATAATTATCATTTCTCCATTTTGTTGTTTGGAAAAGTCGTTAGACATCAATACACTCTAAATAATGTCAGCAACCTCATTATATGGCAATACATTTTAAATAATGTCAGCAAAGCCATTATGATTCATATTAGTTAACAAATATAAATAATATTTATTGTTGTTTTTCTATACTTTGTGTGCTGTGTATGTAAAAGAGGTGAAAGGGTGAATAAAACAATATAAAATAAGAAAAGAAAACATTATCACAATGATCCTTTATTCACATAATGAGAGGAAATAAAAATCGAAATAATATTTATTGTTTTTCTAAACAATATAGTCATGTGTACTGTTTATGTAAAAGTTGTTTCTATTTTCTCTACTAAAAGGGTAAATAATAAAATAAAATGAAATAAAATAAAATATACTGTGTCAAAATCATTATAATCTATATAAAGAGAAGAAATAAAAATCTAAATAATATTTAGTATGTTTTTTCCAAATAAGATACTTACGTGAGAAAAAATACTGTCACAAACATCATCCATCTATTATGTCAATGTCAATCATGATGTTCTCTCATGTTAACTGTAGTGCACAGGATGAAATGTAGGGGGCAGTATTGAACCGAGAGAGGTTCTATTTCCATACTATGGGCTCTGAGCTGCTGTGGATTGGTTTCTTCTCTCTGTAGCTACACCAGTGACATAACATTGACTTACAGAGGTTGAACAGTTTGTGCCAGACAATATGCCAGACAGTGTTATTTTAAGAGGCTAATCATGCCAAGAATTAGTGTCATGAGAAGAAAACCTCTGTATTTGCACAGCAGGTCAACACAAACATGGAATTCATTACTGGCAATACTTCACAATTACTAATTGCTCATTTGCATAAACTTCATAGAATGCTCTTTGGAGAGGCTGTGTTATATTCAATGATATTACCATCAGATTTGTGTTTGTTTGGGTAATGCAGTGATTAGAAACGATCAAAACATCTCTCTTGGACAATCACAGAAGGTGTTGATGTAGATGGAGAGACAGCAGGAACAGAAGGTGTTTTCAGCCGCTGATATAGCCTATATCACATCAGTCTACACTATGTGGCAGGTAGTTGATAGTTTGGGACACTTGCAGCGCTCCAAGTAATTCAGACTATTTTAATAGGAGGAAAACTGTTAAATTAATTTAGCATCGTAAAATAGTAAGGCAACACTTGACTTCAAGTTCTCCCTTAATGGTGTCTGGATTTTTAAAGATTATGTTAACTGTAAAAATATTTGATTATGTTGCAAATTATAAAACAAAAAGTAAAACAGTATTTTAAAGCACATTGTGCCAAATGTGGACATTTGTGACATTTTAAACAATTACATTATTCATTTAGCAGATGCTGATCCAAAGCGACTTACAATTACAATTTAAGTTTTCCAGAACTCATTTATTTATTTTTAATTATTTACTGATTTATTTTATTTATTTTTGTAAACAAATGCCAGAATGTTATTTTAATTAATAAATTTATTTATTTTGCTTATTGTTGCCCTGCTGGTGAGATTTGTTTTAAGCCAAGACCTTTCATAAACACTATAAATATGCAAATTACTTTTATTAAAGGTTTTATGTCAACATTTGCAAATACTACGATGAGTGCAAACCTATCCCTGTGGAAAAGACTGTTAGGAAAACATCAGCCTCTGCCATGCCAGCCTCCTAAGAGTGGGAGTATCCCTCTGTTAATTAATTCAAGACTGTGGGACCTGCTTTCTCCGCAGCTTTTCTCTCTCCATCAGACTCAGAGTTCAAACGCAAGACCAAGTAATTAGACACAGTCAATTTGAACCTGCAGCCAGACTCATGACGTTCCCACAGAATTAGTGGAAAGACCAGAAAATGTGAGGTTAAAGGAAAACAATGCATTTATGAAATTGAATTTTTCTGTGACAGTGAATCTTTCTTTCCAGAAGCCTTTATGAGGCACGACTATAACAATAAAAAATAAAATATATTGGAGGACTAACCCATAAAAATAAAAAAAAATCCAACCTTACCATGCATTCACAGACAGATATTTCTTTAAAATAAATTAATTGATTTGATTATTATTATTGATTATTATTATTATTTCTACTACTACTCATTTTATTTATTTATAATAAGCATCTGTCTATGAATACATGGCCAGGTAGGATAAATTTTTTTTTCTGTATATGTATACGAAACAGAGAAATAACTTTTTTTCATGGTTATTTCTCATACAGAATTAATTAAATGTAATAGAAATAAATTTCTATACAGAAATAAACATGTTATTCTACCTGGCCATGTATTCATAGACATTCTCTAGAAAGAAAGAAAGAAAGAAAGAAAGATTTAATTGCATAAATATACTGTATATAATTATTACTATTTTTCCCGCATGTTTTTTTTTTTTTGTACCAGAGCTATACCATCAAAACAACCCATAAATCAATAAATATTTATAAACTGAAACAATTGTGCAGAAGAGATGGTCCAAAACTGGTGAAAAGTCTGAATTATTAACAGTATTAGGTCACATTTGTTTATTTCTACCTGTCTATGAATACATATGCCAGTTTTATGGGTTATTTCTTTAAAACACATACAACACAAGAGATTTAACAAAGCTTTTGATTGCTTACATTTCATGATTTTCTGCATCAACTGCAGTCTAAGAAATACTTTTTTTTTTTTTTTTCCAGGACTACTGAAACAAGAACATGGAAAATATACATGGTTAGCCATGGGGAAAATATGGTAATACATTTATTATAGGTCTCTTGTTTGGGGATTTTCAGAAACACCCAGTGAGTTAGAAAAGCCACAGCCTGATAGACAGTGAAAGAGCCATATAAAAATAAAGACAGATGTGGAAGCACACTGTTTCGTTCGACAGAAGCCGTAGCAATGATGCAGATGTCTAGATATTTGTAATATGAAATACCGGCAGTGTCATTTCATCCTATTAAATTTAAGCCGTGTTTCAAAATATTATCTAGCTCAAAGCACAGTGACGGTAAATCTGAATCCAAACTATGATCTCAGCTTTAGCTGTTCAGCTCAACGGGACCAGGATATCCGATTTTTCCAAAACAAAAAGTGGTTACCTAAATCATGTGGATTAAGTGGCGCTGAGGTATATAAATACAATAGAGTACAAAGCCTGACCACACAGATGCCGCTGGATCACAACATTCTATCATCTGAGACCATTTAAAAATTGCAAACTAACAAATAAACAGAAATATCTCCAACATGAAGTCATTTAAAACACTTCCAATACCATCACAGACATACACCTGCTAGTCGGCCCTTTGGCCCTGACGGTGGGTCCTTGATCTCTGCCACCTCTTCAGCAGACTGAAAGAGGAGCATGCAATGCCATTAACTGAGCCACTCCTCCCTTTCTCCTCACAGCTTTTTGTACTAATGATGGAGTGTTTTCTGTCCTCCAGCTGTCACCCATCCGCTGTGACTCACTGACACGTGCATACTCAAGCTTCAAACACACACATGCATGCACAATTCATGAACTAATGCAATGAAGTAAATGCAACAATTTTGTGAACGATTTACACGGCAAATGCGTTCTGCTTGCGTCTCATGAATGTGTCTCGTCTGCTAAACCATGAAGATGATCTCATCTCTATAGACATTTACTTACACCATAATGATAATGCAAAGAGGTTTAACTCCCCATAACTAAAAATTGGTATTTTAAAGCTCTCAATGCTGTACATTTATCAACAAATGAACATTTTGTGCATGCAACAATTGAACTGGTGGTCATGGCATCAATGAATTCATGAAATAACAGTGGCTGCATGGCCAATGAATACATTGAGTTTGTCATTTGAGAATTTCATGTTGTGCGTCTTCACCGAGTGCTGGTTAGCCACACTCTTAGCATAAATGCTTTGTGGTTTAAAGACAAAAAAACAAACTAAGAAACAAAGCTGAAGGTAAGCGTCAGGATACACACCATGGGGCAGGAATGCTCTCCTGACATAAATATAGACACGGTTAATACAAATAGAAGGACTCATTTAGCGCTATAGACTTTTGACCAAAGCATGCAAGCAATTCAATGATGTAAGCATTTTGAGAGTGAGAAAACCTCATAACCAAAAATGGCAATTCTGTCATGAATCTCATGTTGTTCTAAACCTGAATGATTTATTTCTTCTAAACCTGAATGATTTATTTCTTCTATGGAACGTAATAGGTAGAATATCCTGAAGAATATCCTTGACACTATTTTTATTACAATGAATATAAATGGAGACTGAGCAATCAACCCTAAAAGTACACCATAAAAGTATGGCACATATGTTCACTATTTTTAAATTCTATTTTGAAGCCAAACAACTTAACTGAAATTTAATTTGTTATTCGTTAAAACTTCCCTAGTGTCAGGGATTCATCACAGTCACTTCAGTCACCATCCAGGATAATTACCCGATCACAGTCACCTGAGTTCTGATCACCCGCACCTGCTGTCACCAATCAAGCCACACTACAAATACACACACAGCACAGTCACTCACTGTCCGGTCTACCGTTCACTCCTATGAACTTCTCTGGACTCTCTCTGCCAAATTCTCTTAGAACGAATTACCTGCTGGTCATCCCGCGATCCTCCAATGACTCCTTGGAAACTGTTCCACGATCTCCAACGTAACCGGCATCCGATCCTCACCATCAGAACTCAGATAAGCACCCTGGAACCATTCACTGTGTTGACACTCACCTGCCTTTACACACCTATTCCAGTCATCCCCTTACCCAGTCAATAAACCATCCTGATTTGCACTTACCTGTTGTGTCTGGCCTTGCTTTGTGACACCTAGCACCCCTTAGCACATTCACGCAGAGTTCATTAAAGCAGCGGTGTCCCATTTCTGAACAAACTTGTAAATTAGTCTTCTCAATGAATCAGTTGATTCAGTTTACAGAACCATTTTGAATGATCCATTTATGAATCAGACTGAGCCAGTCCTTAAATTTAACTCACAGACTTAATAATGCGGTCAGAACAATTAACAGCCCAATGAAATAGAAGATTATCATTGAATAATGACATAAATTCAGCTATCATATGACTTCAGAAGACTTGGAATATAAAGCATGAGTTGTATTTTTATCATAAACTGTAAAAAATTTTTATGTTGTAACTAGATATTAATGGAGTAGGCTTTACAAGAAAATACACAATTTAAAACTTTAATAACAATTAATAACACAATTAACTAAGACTGTGAAATTTACAAGCAATTGCTGAGTGAAAATTATTTCAAAATAAATCCTACACAAATCCCACACCAATTTTTTGTGTCGTTTTATGATGCTTTTCGTGTGTGTGTGTGTGTGTGTGTGTGTGTGTGTGTGTGTTTGTGTTTGTGTGTGTGTGGATTGAAAGGTTCTTATCCATTGTAATTGCAAAGAGTGACCTTTTCTATTTCACAGAAAACACAGTCATACAGGCTGGACAAAACATGACAGAGTAAATTATGAACTTTTGGGCAAATGCCTCTAATTTTGTGTATTGGGTTCAAGCACTCTGCATTTTTAAAGTGACGTGACATGTGGCCAAGTATGGTGACCCATACTCGGAATTAGTGCTCTGCATTTATCCCATCCAAAGTACACACACACAGCAGTGAACACACACACACCGTGAACACACACCCGGAGCAGTGGGCAGCCATTTTTTGCTGCGGTGCCCGGGGAGCAGTTGGGGGTTCGGTGCCTTGCTCAAGGGCACCTCAGTCGTGGTATTGAAGGTGGAAGAGAGCGCTGTACATTCACTCCCCCCACCTACAATCCCTGCCGGTACGAGACTCAAACCCGCAACCTTGGGTTACGAGTCTGACTCTCTAACCATTAGGCTTCCCCACTAACTCCGAGTGTCTGATTTTTTTAGACACTCAGCATAAATGTAATTTGTTATTAAGACAAAAATATCTATGTAGGAAGGAAGGACTTTTTGTGTGTATGCCCTGTTAACTGTTTCATGTCAACCTATCAGCACTCAAAAGCACAAAAAAGTGTTGCAACCAATCTCTACTGAGGAATCCCTCATCGCATGAAGCCCATTGGGCATCGGCGTTCTGTAACGTGAGTGGCCAGCACATTTTCCGAGTTGATTAGTTTATTGTTTTAGAGTGTGATTCCCTGTTGAGATCATTAACAGCTTGAGACTGATGTAAGCTCCTGCTAAAACGCACTTACTCTCTGGGCATCACTCATTAACTCAATTAGGACCATATAACATCATCTGGAGGGGCAAGCTGTGTCATAACCACTAAAAATGGCTGTCACCTGTTTGGAGACAAGTAGAAAAGCTCTGAATTTTTCACTTAATTGCATTAAGTTGAGCAATGATCTATTAATAGAGCTCTGTTCCAATTGCTGTCGCCCTGCAATCATGCCATGTTCACTACCAAATAACATGTTCAGTAGTAGGTTTTCCTGCGGAATTGGGCTACTTTTAAACTGCTGCCACAGGTTGTTTTTTCCCCCTGCAGGTTAAAGGTTTGACATATTGCATAAATTAAATTGACTGAAATGCTTGTATTACAATACTTCACCCATTCTATATTCTACCCATGATGAAACTTGCTCGAAGCCTGAAGACGGGAGAGAGTAAGAAGATTTTGTGAGGAAGGAGCACTAGTAGGAATTGTGAGATCCATCATGAAAACACATTGATTTACTACTAGCCTATACCATGATTCTCAAGTTAAAATTGTGTGTAATGCATAACAGTGACTGTAAAATATCTATTTTATGTACTGTACGTGAGTGGCATATTTTGAGTTTTGATGTTTGGGCTGTGGTCATTGGGCTAGTTTTGTTACTTAGATCTGGCAACCCTGGTCAAATTACATTTCTTGCAAAACTTTCGCCATTTTTTTATATTGTTTTAGTGTTGATTAATGTTGTGAGAAACAATATAAATGCCTGCAGGCCACACTTTCAACTATGAATTCATCTGAGAGCGTCAAATTTTCTGCCAATTTCAACAAAATGCCAGTTTTTGCAATACTATCACATCCGCTGCCATGCCCTATCAGAAAGACAAGTCCTCCAAATGCTCTAGAAAACTACAAGATAGAGAACTCAGTGTTCCCAGAGGCATCAGAAGACAAGAACCGACCTGCAGTTCCTTTCAAGCGCCCAGCCACCGGGCAAGCAGTTTGTGGGCAGCTGTCTTTGGCTCCAGGCGAGCAAGTTCTCATTCCAGCATGGTTCACAACTCAACTCTCTGCCAGGGCTTGTAGATTTCGCCCCGGTTTCCTCAACCTGCTCCTGAAGGCCTTTGTCAAAGTATTATTTTCTGCTACGTGAAACATATCCAGGCGTATCAGTTCTGTTCAGGATTGACAGCAGCTGCCAAGTGGATCAGAGTTTGGATTTAGGGTAATAACAATGTGTTGTAATGATTTTGAACACACAGCTCTCTTGTGTCTGTTGCCGTTTGTGCTGATGGTTGGTGGCTGTGGAAAAGCCATTCCACACATGATTGATTTACAACTTAGATGGAGGCTTATGTTACACTAAATCTAAGTTGAGTGAAAATGAACAGGTCATGACTATAAAGCAGGCTAAGGAAGCGACTGTCGATTTAATTCGGTAGCTCTATTAATTTAATATAAGACGCTTTCTGGCTCCTCTGCTCATTAACAAATCCACGCATGAAGTTCAGGAAATCCATAAAGAGCCCATACATTCATAAAATAAAGTTTAGTGAAGCTTGAATCATCAAACTAACATTAACCCAAATGTGAAATACAGGCATCGAGGGGCAATTTAACATAAGTGCCATTCATCTTAATGTATGGCAGCTCTGGGTGGCTGGAGCTCAACGTAAGCACATCAACCCTCCCTTTTCAGCAGAGGAAGTGCACAGTGGCATTCGGGGGTAGGAGAGTACACTGACTTTGATGACAAATGAGGAGAAGGAGGAGGGAAAGGGAAGGGAAATCCACGCACGTCCGTTGTGACCCGGCAACTTCAACGACCCCGTGCACCACATTGAAGCTTTGAAATAAAAACCGTCCGCACACGTGCACGTACAGAAGTCGACGCATATACACACACCCGTACGTCAACGCAAACACGGGCTGACATGCACTCTTAGCACCACGGCCGGATGAGGACTCTGCTTATCGTGTCAACACGTAAGGCAGCGGACTTGCTTACACAAGGCCCGGGGTAGAGGGCAAAGCCTGGCTGTGGGTGATGGCAGCCACGCTCTCCTCAGCCGCCACCGGCGAACACTGAGCCTCTGTGTTCTGATCACTCAAGGTGGTTACAGTTTGAATGGGTGGGGTGTGGGATGTGTGTGAATGAATGGAGAAAAGCTGCTGGTGGTCACCAGCTCGCTCAACTGTTCTGCTGGCTGGGGAACAACATACCACAATCAAATCATACATTTTAGAAGATTATCCAATTGCAAATATTTTATACATTTTATTATTATTATTTTTTTTAAATCATAGTAATACGTGCTTAAAGTAATCACTTTGCTTTTCAACTTCTGAAACAAGCAGCAATCCTCCATTTTTTGCAATTTCTTAGTTTTTTAAAGATGAAATATTTTTTATTCAGCAAGGATTCTTTAATCAAAAGTGACAGCAAATACTCTACTGTACAAAGTTACAAATTATTTCTATTTCAAATAAATTATGTTCTTTTGAACTTTCTATTCATTAAGAATCCTGAAAAAAATTATCACATTTCCACAAAAAATATTAAGCAGCAACTCTTTTCAATATTGATAATAATAATACATGTTTATTGGGCAATAAATCAGCATATTAGAATGATTCCTGACCAAAATGAGATGAATTGTGTTTAAAAGTACAATAGGGCTGGTATTATTGATTATCCACAAAATAATGGCAAGAAACATGTTTCTATTGACTTGTCACTGCATGCAACCAAACAACGCAACCATAGTCTGATTCACAAACAACTGAATCCTATGAGTCGGTTCTTTTTAGTGAATCAAAAACAGCACAACCAGTGAAGTCTGATTTAGGAACAAATGAATCTTTCAATGACTAGTTTAAAAGAAAGATTAATCACCTATTTGAATCAGCCTGAAACACTGCACTGAGATTTTTTTTTTTATATAGAAATAAAATGGACATTTTAACTGAAATATGCACAAATTATTCTGAAATTGAATCAAAACTGTTATAAACTGAGTTCAATTACATTATGTTCAAATCGTACGAAAAATCCACTCAGTTTTAAAAATAATTGTTTGATCAAACAATATGCCAGAAAGGGCATTTAGAGGTCTTTTATTAGCTCAGAGCAGTTCATTTTAAAATCCATCTTTATTACTGCAGACGAAAGGACAATTGGCTGTTGGCAAATCCAACAATTAACCTTACCAGTCTGACCCATTGTATAAAAGGTCCCCGTTCACAAATGTCCTGATGGTTAATTATTAACTGTGGCATTTTAGAGCCCAGACTGGAAATCTATATTCACAAAGCTTTGGAGAAGGAGTGAAAACTGTGCCTGGTAGTTTTTGGTTTATACAAGTCATGTAAATGTATAGAACATCTGCCAATACTAAACTAGAGAACATGGAGGTGGATATGCTTATCCATTCATCATAAAATGTCAGGGTCAGAAAGGGTCAGGCACCTCTAATTCAGGTAATAATTCTTGGTATCAGTAAGACAACAGAACGATCTGTAGACTAAAGTTCAGCATTACTGCAGTTTCAGGAAAAAATAAAACATTAACACATTATGACATTGATCAAATGTGACAGTACACTTACTGTATACTGTACAATATAAATACTGTCCTTTTGAACTTTTTTTTTTATCAAAGAATCCTGAAAAAAAAATGTATCCACAAAAATATTATGCAGCACAACTGTTTTCAACATTGATAATAATACAACATGGTACTTGAGCAGCAATTCGGCATATTAGAATGATTTACGATGGATTGTGTGAAACAGAAGACTGGAGTAATGATGCTGAGAATTCAGCTTTACCATCACAGGAATAAATTATATAATAAAAAATAGATTAAAAAAGAAAACAGTTAAGTACAATTTTAATAAGACTTCACAATATTAATGTTTTACTGTACTTTTTTATAAAATAAATTCAGCCTTGGTGAGTATGAGACTTCTTTAACCCTCTACCGCATGGTGTAAATTATTTAAATATTTTTTTCTATAGGTCTATCATAATGCATGCGGTAGAGGGTTAAAAAAAAAAAATAAATAAAAAAATATTACCGACCCCAAACTTTTGAACAGTAATGTAAATTTTCATTCAAAAAATATTTCACATAAAAGAAAATAGTTCTTTTACTTAGCGCATTCACTCCCTTGTATCACACCAACATCAAAGCAACATAATTGCACTGATGACCTGACACAGATGCTGACCCTATAATATCTCACCGGAGGTCAGCCCGGGTCAAGCGGTGACATGTTAGGGCCCTCTGTTTTTCACCCTGTGAAAACAAGTTATTATCAGGTCAATCACTCTGGGTCAGCCTGACACACTAGTCCCCAAGCCAGCTCGGTTGCCATTTATTTAGCTCAGTTAAAGAAGCATTTAATAGCCCGGCCGAGGAGGTGGAGGCTAAGCATAGCTCCATAGGGAAGGCAGGGTAGCTTAAATAATTGAGAAGTCAGCAGATTGGATTTTGGCAGATTCATTGTTTTGCATTGATTGTGTGGAGTTAATCCTGTTCACTGTCTGGTCTGAACATTACCCAGAGGTCCTCTCGCTGGGAATACCACTCCCAGCGCTTGGTCACGTGACTATTGATGCGGTGAAAATGGAAGACTCAATCCAACCTTCAAAAAAAGGGGCTGTATTCACTCCAGGTGTGCCATCCACATCCTAGCAATCTGTTTTGGCAGCATGCATACACAAAAATCCATTAGGAGCATTTGGGATGTTTATATTTAAAAGTGATACAATAAAAGCTGTAATGCAATACTTGACCAAGATTCTTTAACTATAAAATTCCTCACTTTGGCACATAAATTCCTAACAAGAAAAACAGCACTCTAAAACGAGTGTACTGTACTGTATATACAACAAAAAAGCAAATAAGAGAGAGCCTTTCAATTATTACAACAAGACTAAATACTAAGAGCAAATTTTTCACCCTGACTGGATTGAATCATCAATAAAAGTTCCAACCAGGACGACATTTGGAGAGCCTATTTAAGCCTTACAAGACAGCGATGGCTTTCTGAGTGTTCACAAAATAGGGTTGGTATTAGAACTCCATAATAAATAGAGGCAACATGACAAGAGTTTATGCCAAGGGCAAAAATCTTACCAGCTCTCCAGCTCATTCATTGGCTGTTGACATGAATATTTGCTGTGGATTTACTTTTTTTTTATTGTTCTTTTTACCTGTCTGCTTAGGTTTACAGACCATCGGTAGTTTGTGGAGAGTATCTGTGGTAAAATACTATAGTGCTGATTGTCTCTCCTCTGCAGTGTTATGGCTTAATGCAGTAGTTCAGGTATTGCACCCTCAAGAGTAAACCTCTCTCTTCTTCACCCTAAGCTGTAAGATAGACCTGAACAAGCACTTTGCTATTGAATTTCACATAAATTTGATTGTACAAGAGCACCATGAATGCAGGCTGCCTATCCATCAGGGGCGCAAGTATCTCAGTGGTTCTCAAACTTTCACGTCAAGAGTAAAACTACATTTGTGGACCACCTAACACTCAAAATCTCATTGAGGGGTCTTATTCGATGTTCTTTTCACCAATTCTGTCTTTAGCGGTTTATCAATAATTTGCTATTAGGCTTCAGTTTGACACATTATAGTTCATATTACAAAATAATATTAAAATAAAAACAGTATTAATAATAGTATTAAATAGCATAAACTTATCATGGAATAAAATAATATTGATAATTTATTATAGTATTTATTATTTGATCAAAATTTTAATAATATAATAAATAATATAATACATTCAATATATAAAATATATTGTTGCACACAGTAAATGCACTATTGTTCAAAAGTTTGGGGTCCTAGAGTTTATATATATATATACACAATGAATTTATTAATTAGTATATTGTGTTCACCACATTACAGCATTTGTAGAAAATAGAGTAAAAATGGTATTGTTGTGAATAGTATTAACAGACTTTAAAATAACTGTTTTCTATTTTAATATATTTTAAAATGTAATTTATTCCTGTGATGCAAAGCTGAATTTTCAGCAGCCATTACTCGAGTTTTCAGTGTCACATGATCCTTCAGAAATCATTCTAAATACGCTGATTTGCTGCTCAATAAATATTTCTTATTATTATAAACGTCGAAAACAGTTGTGCTGCTCAATACATACTTTTTGTGGAAACACTGATACTTTTCAGGATTATTTGATGAATAGAAAGTACAAAGGATCAGCATCTATTTAAAATAGAAATCTTTTGTAACTTAAGCATTGTTGTAACCATTTTCATACATTGTATAAATGTCTTCACTGTTACTTTTATTCAATTTAATGCATCCTTGCTGAATAATAATAATAAAAAAAATGTTAATACTGACCCAAACTTTTGAATGGTGGTGTATATATACAAAGGGAGGGATTGGAAGCGCTTCTGAATTTATTTGTGAACCTCTTGTGTAAGATGATACTCTACACTCGCTTTCCACAGACCGCTGTCATTGTCATACACTGTTATATGTGAGAGTGACTCATTGACAAATTCACTCTACTGTACATTTCATGTCATGCAGGTTGTGCTGCATAAATGGACAGACAGCTATCAGATTACACTGTATTTCTACAGTTAATTGACATTAATTATCTTTCGCTTCACTAAAGTGGCATGTAAATAATGACTTTTATGTGTTCCTGGAACACATAATTAAACTTGTACGCGACCAGATGAAGTTTCTCCATTGGAGTGTTTGTCCAGGTGGGATAGCATTATTCTTCAGTTTAATAATAAGACTGTCCATGACTACTTTAATTACAACTCATACTATGTTAAATAATCCAAACCAAATGGGAACAATAGTGATGGTTTTCAATGAATACAGTGCAATTGTTAAGGGTCTGATGTTTGATAGCATGCTTTAATGAAAGGTCAGGGCTAGATTAAATGAGATAAATGTCTCTTGATTTTAATATGATTTATAATAGAGTTTAATTTTGTTCACTTCTGTTTTTGCATGCATAAAATTGAGTCATCAAAAAAAAAAAGGAAAATTAAGAAGCAAGCTGCAACAAAGTTGTAAAAAAAAAGATTACTGAAGTATATTTGATGTTTAATTCGAAATTGCTGTTTCTTTGTAATTGTTAAATTTACTAGCAATTTCTAAGCAAAATTTGTTTCTACACCATTTTTTTTTTCAGTGTACAAATGTAACAAACAACATGCACAAATCTGTATTGCAGGTATAGTGACAACTCTGATTATGAACCTGATCCCAACCTTGCGAACAGCAAACTAACACTTAAATTCTGTGGGAAACATTGATTGGATCAAAACAGGGCTTTTGAATTAGTGATGGTATCTCAGGTTAGGCTAAGGGTGTTAGCGAGTGTTAGTCACTGAGGTTATGGCCACTTCTCTCAATGCCCTCTGGCCTTAGAGAGTCCTTTTCCCACATCAAAACCAGCAGTCTGAATTCCTCCACCACCATGTACCAAAAAGTGCTAATAATGTCAAATTTTTTTAAAGCAAAACAAATGGCATCCAATAGTAAAGCAGGACATAACCATCTTGAACTAAAGCAAAACCCATGGCATATTTAACCAAAGCCTAATCATATTAAATATTAAAAAAATATATATTTTTTAATGCAAGCATTTATGGAAACTTTACACAAAATATAAGTATGATATAGTGAGAATATGGTGTATGGCGCTAACAACAACTTTAGTTTTATTCAAAGGCCCAAACTGAGAAAAAATATTATTTAGACGGCCAAAACATAAGATGAAATTCTGATATAATATAAATCAACGAGATTTGTCACTCTAAATCTCCCAGTAATATGACTTATTAAGATAATATTTACATGCTTAGTTTTATGATCAAAATGCTGCAGTTTTAAGTTTGGCGAGCAAAACATAGAATGCAATGCAATAGAATGATGACAGAGAGATGTACAAATAAATGCTGCTCAAAATAATCAAGTAAACTTAAGTTGCTTCAGTCTAGTAAATGTTAATCTTAAAATGTTAATATAAAAGTTATTCTCATGTCTACTTTATAAAAATCAATAAAGATTGTATAGCAGAAAGACACAAAGCCACAACCTTTTTAGATTTATACTAAAACACCTTTAAAAAAAAAAGGTATAAACTATCAATGAGGGGGCAGAAGGCGTGTAAAAGATTAAATGTGTTTTTCTGCAAAGTTTTGATCATTATTATAATTTAGAGGCCTTAGAAATTACTGTATCAATTACAATACAGCAGGCTTTATGGGGTTAAGTAGATGCAGAAAGACACCATAATCCAGAAAAATCAGCTAAAGTAAAACTCAAACGAAAATGTTTTTTTATTAAAAAACAAAACGTCTCAGGTTACTTGTGTAACCATGGTTCCCTGAGTAGGGAACGAGACACTGCGTCCTCACGACGAGGCATTCCCCATAGCGACCCCTAGAGGATGCAGTTCGAAGTTCCCATGAAAGGGAAACAAAACAGAATCAACATAAGAACAAGCCCTTCAGCTATATTTACGTGGCTTTGCATGACCCCTCCACCTTTCACTGGTCACAACCTCCAGTCTGTATAATGAAGGTTAACTCTTCACACCACAAGAAAAAAATGCCTCTCAATGGTGATAGATGCTAGATGATCTAACAAAGTCTGAATTACAGACAAGAACATGCCTGTCCAAAAAAAAAAAAAAAAAAAACCTTCATATAACTTGCTTTTGCTTTAGACTGGGTCCGACTCTGAGGCCCAGTCTGGAATGAATTGGCCTAGAGAACATCTGTTTTAAGGATTGGCCGACAATGCTGTAAAGTTATGAGCTGAGAGATTGTAGCCTAATTAAAGAATGCGTCACAGCAGATTTCAAAACGAAACGTCCACATGGCAAAAGAAGATGGATGTAAACAAACTGTTGTGTTGAGGGATTTTTACAGTTTACCTCATAAATCGCCTGCTATCCGTGTTGGTATGAACAGTGCTGTAAACTCATCGCTAGGGATTTCTGCCGCGAAACTGACGTTTCGACACGGTGTCGAGATCCCGAAGCGCAGATGTTTCGAAACACTGCTCCGAAGTGTGATTCGAAACACCCATGTCACGTGACTAAGGCGAATCAAAGCATCGGGGCGTTTCACAAGTGTTTCGAGACCCGAATCTGCTTTCGATCGACAGGGTCGGGAACAAACCACACAATCGCACATCTGTCTTAACCTAACTCCTGCAAAGTATAAAAGTGGAGTTAATGGAGCAGAACAATTAATATATTTAAATAAAAATCTTTATATGTAAAAAATGCCAGGTGTTGTGGCTTAATGTCTTTTATTAATGTTAATTTTTTTTCATGACCAAAATAACATATTCACAAAGAGTTCATTCAGTTGTCAGAGAGATGTTACAACACATTACAAGAACAGACAATAAAAACAGAACTTTCAAATATTTATTATAATTATATACAGGGTTTAAATTGGGCCGGGGCCGTCCGGGGCTGAGCACCGGCACATAGACTGTATAGCCTATTATGCATCTATTGCTGAGGCGAGGCTCACGCAGCCTCTCCAGGAGAAATCAAAACGCGCAACACTAAAGAAACTCAGCCTCCTGAGGTAAAAATTCAAAATGGGAAGTTTTTATATTTAAAATGCAGTTAGTTAGGCAACATCAAACAACGTTTTCACTATTACGACTGTTTAATAGTTCTATGAACAGTTCAATAAGCAAATACAATAATATTAGGTCACTTACATTTTAGGCGGAAACAGAGCATCTCACAGCAACCAGCGGATTTATTGCTGATTGATTCTGTGTTTTGAACGAATCGGTTGAACCAAAGTTTCATTAGCCCACGCATAAATATCTGATGAATCTGCCGTTTGAACGAATCGTTTGAATGAACGACTCAATGACTCACTCATTAAACACTACTGGCACTGGCTTTTAAATTTCGTTAAAAAGTATCATTTCCACCATAATTTCTTGTTTGTATATTCAAAAATATTTAAAAGAATCTCATACTATTATTTAATGCAGTTGTATTTTTCAGTGTAGAGGATTTAATTTGATAAGGTATAGATAATCACATTATTATAATTGAATTTATAGATCAAATGTAAGAATTTGAAATGAAAGTATTAATGAGATTAGTGGGAAAATGCCCTCTATAAAGGTGAAAAAAATGTCCTTGGATAAAATATTGAATATATAAATAATGAATAAAATGAGAATATTGCTTTTTTTTTTTTGGAAAGACAACATAAAACAGCTTCTGATTCATAAAACGCGCCTCCAAATAAAGAAATTGATGGCATGATAATTTTTATGCATAGTACAGTATAAGTAGATGTGTAGGACATGTTTCGATTAAAACAGAATTTTCCAGTCTTCACTTCAGATCCAACCAAACTGTCAAGCGAGTCAACGATCTGTAAGACAGCGCATATAAAGGATGGCACAGTCACATGACTCAATAACAATGTCAATGATAAAATGAAATTATGCAGTACAGAATGTTATTCTTTGCTTAGTGTGCTACAGTCTTAGGTGTAGGTGTACAGTTTGAGGTTACATTAATGGTTGAACTATCCAGGGACAGCATTGACATTGGTGGAACATTTACAGTAGGCTATATAACACCAGTGTTAATCTAGATGTACAGTAGGTGCAATTTATGGGGTCCTGGCAGGTGTAAGTGGTCCCTTTGGGAGCTTTAAAAGATTAGTTCACTTCCAGAATAAAAAATTCCTGATAATTTACTCTTATTCTTTTTTGTCTTCAGTCGCGAAGAAATGAAGTGTTGGAATGTTGGCATGCATTTGTGGTTAAAAAGTATACACATTTTAATTTTTTTAAGAAAATGACAGATCGTTTCTCTAGATAAGACCTTTATTCCTCGGCTGGGATTGTGTAGAGCCCTTTGAAGCTGCACTGAAACTGCAATTTGGACCTTCAACCCGTTGGCCACCATTGAAGTCCATTATAGGGAGAAAAATCCTGGAATGTTTTCCTCAAAAACTTTAATTTCTTTGCAACTGAAGAAAGACATGAACATTTTGGATGACATGGGGGTGAGTAAATTATCAGGAATTTTTTTATTCTGGAAGTGAACTAATCCTTTAAGAGCAAAAGTGTTAAGACTTCAGATTTTGTCTTTTAACGGTGTCCTACGTTTTCCCCTCGGTGGGGGCCTGGGGGTCACAGGTGGGGTAAAGTTATGCCATTTGTTCAGAAGTTTGTTGCAGTGTTCAGTCGTTTTGATATTTTCTATTTCTTTATTTTTACTGTCTTCTGGAATGGAATGCCTTCTTTAAAATAATAATAACAATAATAATAGTTAAAATATATTACAATAAATAGCTCTTTTATTATCTAGTTCTTTTACTATCTTTCTTTATTTCCGTAAAAACCTTTTAAATCCTGGGCCTCAGCAATTCTTTTAATCAATTCTCTCGATTTTTTTCTTAAAATTTTGCTATGCCCCCTTTGCAAACTTCGCGCAGCCCTAGCGATGGTTCTGTGTGGGAATAAGATTTAAATATACTGTAAAAATGAAAACGTGCAGTGCAGTCTAACCTCAATCTTCTATATTATCTGAGCTGTAACCTGTAACATATCTGTAACATATTGTATCTAGGCTCATTCAGTTATATTAAATCATATTATGATTTAAATAAAACCAATTCATTTATGTTACCACATGAAGCACATTTCATACCTGTCAAAACATATTTTACAGTGTGGTTACCTCTTGGTATATACACCCAAATCACTAGTGAACAAATTCATAGATGTCAGCTCTCCAGCTGTGCACCTAAGAGGCTACTGCAGAGAGTTTATTCACTCGTTCATTTAATAAACTGAATCAACAAACTAAGGCACAACTTTCTCATGGCCAGTATTTTGATGAGAACGGCACCAACACGGGGATGGAGGGTATAGAGGTGATATAGGCACATGGCTGTTTCACACGTTGAAAATAGGCAATGAGTTAATCTAACAAAAATATTGCCGCAAGGCTTATAATTTCTTATGTGGAGCCAGGGCAGCTGAAGAGAGAATGTGTGAAAAGTCGACTGGTTAAACTACTGCTGTCTGTGTCAGTGTGTGTGTCTTTGCTCATATTACAGGAGAGATGTTTGTCTACTTGGGCCACCCCATTTGACCTATCTCAAGTATTCTGAGGAGGGGTATGAATCGCTCTCTGGTCAGTCAGCCAGACCTGCATTCACCTCAGTTCACTCTCTGTTTGGACACAATTAGCTACACTCTAATTTCTGACATATGAGCTGAGTGGTACAGAGGTTTTGTGTTTCTTTTTTTTTTTTTGGAAAGACAACATAAAACAGCTTCTGATTCACAAAACGCGCCTCCAAATAAAGAAATTGATGGCATGATAATTTTTATGCATAGTACAGTATAAGTAGATGTGTAGGACATGTTTCGATTAAAACAGAATTTTCCAGTCTTCACTTCAGATCCAACCAAACTGTCAAGCGAGTCAACGATCTGTAAGACAGCGCATATAAAGGATGGCACAGTCACATGACTCAATAACAATGTCAATGATAAAATGAAATTATGCAGTACAGAATGTTATTCTTTGCTTAGTGTGCTACAGTCTTAGGTGTAGGTGTACAGTTTGAGGTTACATTAATGGTTGAACTATCCAGGGACAGCATTGACATTGGTGGAACATTTACAGTAGGCTATATAACACCAGTGTTAATCTAGATGTACAGTAGGTGCAATTTATGGGGTCCTGGCAGGTGTAAGTGGTCCCTTTGGGAGCTTTAAAAGATTAGTTCACTTCCAGAATAAAAAATTCCTGATAATTTACTCTTATTCTTTTTTGTCTTCAGTCGCGAAGAAATGAAGTGTTGGAATGTTGGCATGCATTTGTGGTTAAAAAGTATACACATTTTAATTTTTTTAAGAAAATGACAGATCGTTTCTCTAGATAAGACCTTTATTCCTCGGCTGGGATTGTGTAGAGCCCTTTGAAGCTGCACTGAAACTGCAATTTGGACCTTCAACCCGTTGGCCACCATTGAAGTCCATTATAGGGAGAAAAATCCTGGAATGTTTTCCTCAAAAACTTTAATTTCTTTGCAACTGAAGAAAGACATGAACATTTTGGATGACATGGGGGTGAGTAAATTATCAGGAATTTTTTTATTCTGGAAGTGAACTAATCCTTTAAGAGCAAAAGTGTTAAGACTTCAGATTTTGTCTTTTAACGGTGTCCTACGTTTTCCCCTCGGTGGGGGCCTGGGGGTCACAGGTGGGGTAAAGTTATGCCATTTGTTCAGAAGTTTGTTGCAGTGTTCAGTCGTTTTGATATTTTCTATTTCTTTATTTTTACTGTCTTCTGGAATGGAATGCCTTCTTTAAAATAATAATAACAATAATAATAGTTAAAATATATTACAATAAATAGCTCTTTTATTATCTAGTTCTTTTACTATCTTTCTTTATTTCCGTAAAAACCTTTTAAATCCTGGGCCTCAGCAATTCTTTTAATCAATTCTCTCGATTTTTTTCTTAAAATTTTGCTATGCCCCCTTTGCAAACTTCGCGCAGCCCTAGCGATGGTTCTGTGTGGGAATAAGATTTAAATATACTGTAAAAATGAAAACGTGCAGTGCAGTCTAACCTCAATCTTCTATATTATCTGAGCTGTAACCTGTAACATATCTGTAACATATTGTATCTAGGCTCATTCAGTTATATTAAATCATATTATGATTTAAATAAAACCAATTCATTTATGTTACCACATGAAGCACATTTCATACCTGTCAAAACATATTTTACAGTGTGGTTACCTCTTGGTATATACACCCAAATCACTAGTGAACAAATTCATAGATGTCAGCTCTCCAGCTGTGCACCTAAGAGGCTACTGCAGAGAGTTTATTCACTCGTTCATTTAATAAACTGAATCAACAAACTAAGGCACAACTTTCTCATGGCCAGTATTTTGATGAGAACGGCACCAACACGGGGATGGAGGGTATAGAGGTGATATAGGCACATGGCTGTTTCACACGTTGAAAATAGGCAATGAGTTAATCTAACAAAAATATTGCCGCAAGGCTTATAATTTCTTATGTGGAGCCAGGGCAGCTGAAGAGAGAATGTGTGAAAAGTCGACTGGTTAAACTACTGCTGTCTGTGTCAGTGTGTGTGTCTTTGCTCATATTACAGGAGAGATGTTTGTCTACTTGGGCCACCCCATTTGACCTATCTCAAGTATTCTGAGGAGGGGTATGAATCGCTCTCTGGTCAGTCAGCCAGACCTGCATTCACCTCAGTTCACTCTCTGTTTGGACACAATTAGCTACACTCTAATTTCTGACATATGAGCTGAGTGGTACAGAGGTTTTGTGTTTCTGATTAGAGGGTGGCCCATGCTCCCCAGCGTTACCTGTGACAATGTAGGTTTTTGTGTGGAAATGTTAGATTCAAACAACATGATGTGATATGCAAAGATGTATAAATATGAGTTCAGAGAAATCTGTCACACTTCGCATTCTAACATCCATGTTAAAATTATGTTTAAGAAATAATATAATATAGTAGATATAACCAGGTCAGCGACTAATTTAGCAGCTTAATAAGAAATACAGTAATATACTGTAGCTACTTATGTGCTGGAAGGTGTCTCAATAATTGTAATCTCTGCTAGAGCCCTGCGAATGTTTAAACCTCAGAACTAAGAAAGATCCTCAGGGCCCTCAGTGGTGAAGCAACCCCAACATTTCAAAAAGTGTTGGCTGAAAACGTCCCCCCAAGAATTAAGCATTAGCGTTAGTTCTGGCAGGTCATGAAACCCTAGGGGGGTTATTATTGCTGCTCTCCCGGCTCATTCATGACAGGCTGCATGGATGGGCAGGGAATTTTTTGCCCAGAACAGAACCATACTGCCAAACCAAACTTTATGCTAAGTATCTATCATTTTGACGATAGTGGTCCTGACAGAAATGTAATTAAATGCATGTGCCTAATCATTGTAAAAAATAAAAAATAAAAACAAAATGGCACAATGTATATGTATACATACATATGAAAATGTGAAAATTTGTTTTCGGTTAGCATGCTAGCAGGCATCCTTCAGTCTGCTTTCTAACCCATCTAGAATCTAGTGCTGAAACTACTGTGATCTCAATAAAGCTTCTTAAACCACATCAGAATTACCAGATAGAGAATATAAACAGTGAACATAAACAATGACTTCAACCTTTTAGTCTAAACATTTACAAACAAAAACATGCATGCAAAATCATAAAAAGTGAAAGAGAAAGTGGAACACTGTTTTAAAGCTCTGTGCATGACTTCCACATAGTTTACTGAAGAGTTCTGTTCTAATAATGCAGTTCAGCCTCTATTTTAAATATAAATTATTAATAAAAGACCCCTCTTTCTATTGTAAACACACAGTCCCACCTGAAGTAGTGTGTCACCCGCTCAGAACACTCACACATGATGCACACCTTCACTCAGATGCTTGAGGGGACATTATCTAAATTCGTTTTTAACTACTAAATTATTGGTAGATGAGGAATGAACCACAAATGAATCATTAATCTAACCTAGATTTGAATGTTCTGTTGAACTGATGTACCAGAAACATTATATAGAGGCAGATGAATCACTCTTGTAAAATGAATGGGAGAAACCATGGAAATATAGGAAGAATGAATGTCCCTCATTTCACTGAAAGCCACAATGAAATGGAACTTTACAGTTTACTAAATGCATGTTATTGATCCTATTGTAATGATTCATACATGCATTTCATTCATTTTAACTCAATCTTCCTGTGAAATAACAGACTTCTCTCTACGTATGCAAGATTTCTCCAATCATTTAGCCTGATTAAACTTTAGCCCCCCATAACTGATTGCAAGTTCGCATTCACATCTGCCTCTATCCAATCAACAACCGACAGACTGACCCAAGACCCTGTTCTACATTTTTTCTTTTCAATAATCCGTTTCACACGGATGTATGTCACAGTACGGAAGGAAAGATCTGCCACTTCCAAAAAGAGCCAGTTGTCTTTTTTGATAGTGTTTGTTTCCTCTATACAATACACATGTGAATTTAACTAGACCAGCCTGAATATTACAGTTTATTAAAAATAGTAAATATGATGCTATTGTTGTCAGATTTTATTGATTTGAAATGTTACTAAAACGCAATCTTGGAAACCATTTTTGTTGTCATCATCTTTTGCTGCAGGACAGCTATTGCGACATCTTTCCAGGAAGATTGAAGGTGAAGTTTGTACAAAGTATACAATGCTGGTACAACCATATGTGGGTACAATATGCGTCACATGACTAAACATGCATCACCATTTTCGAATGCTGCGTTTTCACAGTAAATACTACAACTACTCCAGTTGGGAGAGCATCTTCATAAAAAAAAAAGAAACACTGTCTCAGTGTGGACAAAAGGCCAAAACATAGAGAAAAGATGTGTTTTCAAATTTACCCGGATTAATGTGGGCGTAACCTGAGATCCAATTTGTGTCCTAGCACAGGTGAATTCTCAAATAATTGATTCCACTACTTATTGAAATGCAAAGGCCTGAGTAAAAGTGGGTGGTCAGTATCGAAAGGAATGACAGAAATGCATTTCCAGAGGAAGCCACGCTGAGGTCAACGGGTCGAACAGAGTGCCACCCGCTTCCCCCTTCTTTGCATGTGAGGAGCTGCGTTGTCACTGTAGATGCAGGCTTGGCGGGGTTCCTGCGGTGGATCTGCTGATAAGACCTGCTCTGACAGAGACTAGATGAACAACCACACCTACTAACACCTGTGATGGCAGATGAGAGCGAGATAAGAGGAGAGATATACCACCACCTGATCATCAGAGAGGTCCGATTGCAGTGATGGTACTAGATCTGGCCTCCAGGCCTCTGCCTGCTGAGGAATCTAAACCTGCGCTGGATTAATTTACGGCCTCCACGACTTGGAAAGCAAAAGCTCCCACTGCTGTACCAACACACATGCATGAGCTCAGTGTGTGGCATGTGATGCGTGATCGTGTGACACTAGAGAACATGTGTGACTCATGCTCGCAAAGCTTTGTTCCCATCTCCAGTAACTCAAAACCTGTTGTAAGAAGACAAATTATATCCTCCGGTAAACATATTGACTTCATAGAAAACGTCCACTCAGGGCTTCATAATTAGGCATGTGTGACAGATGGAATATGCATTAAAATGTGTGCACCATTATGCTTTTTTTGTTTAGTCTGAGTATGTTATTAATATTTTAGTTGTATATTGTTTTTATATTGTTTTATTTTATTATTTATTCTTTTTATTATTATTATAATTATATTTGAAGGTGTAGCCTATTTTAACTTAAGGCTTAGTGTATGCATCAATACGGTAACACTTTACAATAAGGTTCATTAACTACTTAAGTTAACATGAACTAAGAATGAACAATACTTCTACAGAATTTATTAATCTTAGTTAATGTTAATTTCAACATGTACTAATGCATTATTAAAATCAAAAGTTGTGCTTGTTAACATTAGTTAATGCACTGTGAATTAACATGAACTAACAATGAACAACAGTATTTTCATTAACTAACTTTAACAAAGATGAATAAATACTGTAATAAATGTACTGTTGGTTGATTGTTTGTTCATGTTAGTTAATACATTAACTAATGGAACCTTACTGTAATACCATCAATACATATGTTACCATTGGTTAATCACTTAATATATATTATTTAATTAATAAAAACACTACTTATTAAAAATATAAATAAGAATACAAATGATGAAAAATCAGAATAGTGCAAAATTAATTTACAAGTAAGGTGGTGCTTCCATACAATGTTATTTTAGTATAATACACTATTATAGTTTTTGTTAATATTTTGAATTATATTTAATTTTTTATATTTTCTGTTTTTATTGTCATTTTAAAGTTTTAATAATTTTGTTTTTGTCATTTCGATTTTTGTTTTGTTAAAATGTCTATATACTGTAGTTTTTATTAAGTGTTAGTAGTTAGTTTTAGTTATTTTAATATCTCTACTTTAAACAAAATGAGAAATGTTGCCTTAGCAAGTAGATGAAATAAAATAATTGTAAGTTTTTTATATTTTATTTTATTTTAATTAATTTTTAAGTAATGTTTAAATGTTTAATGGTTTTAGTTTTAGTTAACAATAATAACCCAGTTTCCATCCCATCTTTATGTAATATTTTTACATAAATCTTTATGTAAATCTTAAAATAAAAATTACTAACTAAAAGAGAAGCAAATGAAAACTGTACATTATGTAAATAATAAACAATGTACTCAAATAGTCTTGTGGAAGCTACACAATTAAGGAGAAAAGGACTTTATTCATTGTACCAACAGACTTTGGCAAATTAGCAATCTTCGCATTTGGAAATGCATTTTTCGGCAATGTCAGGGCTGAAACAAATAAATAGCACATTTTTGCAGATGTACATTGCTGGAATAAAGATACATTTTTCTAATTAAAAGACATACAAGTGTGGTGTGAAATCAATCCGTCAGCTACTTAAACATGATTTTCTCCTTTTTAAATAAAGCTTTTCAGTTTCTTAAGTACCTTCAAAAGCATGTTTTAGTTAAATAAATAGAATGATCTCCATTTTTAACATGCACAACTGATTTGTTTGGGAAAAGTATATATACACATGGTTCGAACTTTCAATGACAGTACCTTACCATCGCACAGACACACACTCATACAACCACACAGGTAAGGAGACCGGAACACACACATACACACACGCACGCACTAACATACAAATGCAGATACACTATACATATCTCCCCCTCTATGCTTTTCTACATCGTCTTTCAGAGGGCTAACCTATCAAAGTGATAAAAATGCAATGCTGAACATAATGAAAAAGAGGAAATTATGAGTCCAAACATCACATTTTTAACATCTGAACAACACAAGATTTTTTTATTTTTATTTTTTTTTCCAAATGTTTTTCATTTTTTGAATGTAACAATCACAAAGATATGGATTCATGCATTATGAGCTTTGTGACTTGATCTTCCACCTCTCCCGGCAGGAAATCATAAGTCGAGGCTTGATGCTTCAGTGACGTCAGACTGTACATCAATACTCTTTTTGAGGATAAGATGAAATGCTACTTCTGAGAAAGTCATGTACAAACAATCTACAAGCAACTAGAAAAAAACTCTGCCTCAGGCGCCTGGGCATCCAGAGCTGGTGCTTCATTGCAGAGAAATAAGAATGCAAGTCTTCAAGTTCACTTGTCTTTTCTGTTTTTGCCTGTTTGTCTATCTAAGATGTTTCGTCTTTGTTGACGATTCTGTTGTATTTCCTTGATAGGCGGCGTCTGACTTGTGAGCTGCAGCGAAGTGACCCACTTTTGCCTTTCCCTGTCTGTTTAGGTTTTCATGAAGCAAAGTAGGAGCTCTGCATGGAATAGAGTCGGTCGATGGGATTCCCGACTCTCGCCTGCATTGAGCCCGCCTCAGACGAGGCCATGAAGCAGTCACTAAGGCTGGTCAATGAAGTGTCACTGTCAATGTCGTGGAATATCGAGTCATTTCCTGTTGTAAGAGAAAAGAGATGGTCAATATGATGCTCTTTTTTGTCGGAATCTATTGATTTATTCAAAAAGACATTAAAAGTAACACTCATGTATACAGTGACCTAAATACACCTCTTTTGTGATGATCATGTTTTTAATTTCTGTATTAAAATTCATTTTAATACAGACATTAATGGTGTAAAGTCAAGGTATAACGTCAAAAATATCAATGGTACAACTGTGCTGATATCATATAAGCATAAAATATCTATTACAGTTTACAGTAAAATATTACAGTTTGGGTCCGGTAAGATTTTATTTTATTACAATTAATACTTGTATTCAGCAAGGATGCATTAAATTGATAAAAAGTTACAGTAAGACGTTTACATATTGTCACGGTTCAGTAGTTTTTGGGGTTCTTTTGTATATATGTCTATATTTTTTACATATTGTATTTTATTTCAGTTAACATCTATTTTACTTTGAGTAATGAAAATGTTTTTTTAATGGTTTTAGATTTAGTTAACTATGATAACCCTGAAATACATAGAATTTTTTTAATATATATATACAGTATAATGTTTTTTTTTTTGACAATACTTTTCAAGACAAAAATAGAAATAGTGATTAAGAGTCACAGACCCTTATATGAATCTATCAATCTTCACAAAAACAACATAAAATTAATGACTGTTCAATTATGTATTTGTATGGGATCCCACATTCCATGCAATCGGATATTGTTAAACTAAATGGCTTCTCACTAACAACCGAGCTAATAGCAAATGTTTACTTCTGAGCTAATCTTCTCGCTCTATCATTTTCCTTGTGGGCACAGTTAGCTGTAATACGCTTTCCAGTACTTAATGACACCATTCTGAAAGACAGTGACAGGTTGATGGGCTATGGTTTTTTAATGAGCTGGCAATGTTGTCTGTCCCTGCTGTTCTCCCATAAAATCCAAGCTGGAGTGTGATGAGACCGGGGATTTGGGCCTTGCCATTCAGGAGAATGAATGACAAGACACTTGGGACCTGTTCTTAGGCTGCCTGTGACCGATGTCTCCAGATTTATGTGGCTAATGCTTGAAGTTAATGTCAATAATATTGAGAACAACTGGAGTTGTGTAGAAACAACGTCACTCTGATGAATTATAGTTGGCTTCTTACCCAAACTTTATACCAAATTTTGACGAATGTGGCAAGCTCTCAATGGTTTTGCTCAGAGTGTTGTTTTGCTAGCAGACCCATGGATGCTTTCCCATGGTTCTTTGTGCGTCAGTTATCATGGTTAACCATTGTTGTTTTACATGGCGCACCACAGATCATCGTTCGGCTCTTTAACAAAAATCCAATAGATAGTGTCACACAGCATAACAGACTACACCATTAATCCGTATGAGACCCGGGCAAATAAACCAAATTGGTAGCTCTGGGAACAGTGGATGGGGCGAGTATGGTTTTGAAACACACTGAATTCATTTGGAAGGAAAACTTCAAAATAAAGTGGTGCGTTTGTGTAATCTCATGAGGAAAGAAGGGTGGTATGGTTGCATTCTGTGAACCTTGTGGTCCAAACACATGCCCCAGCTTCAGGGAGCAAACATGACAGAGCTCATGGGTTGATGCTCACCATATGGGTTCATGTGGTCACCGGGCATTTGAGGAGGGGTGAGGCCCTGCTGGAAGGGATCGGTGCTGTAACCATTCTCCATAGCAACCATCTGTTGCTGGGCTGGAGCCAATGGTGTGTAGGAGTTCATCATTCCCTCCATCCGATTGGACATCACCTCTGGAATGGGGGAAAAAAAAGTAGATGTTGATCAGCCTTTGATATATTCTCATAGTAGGGATGACTGACATCATCTCTGTGAACTGGAGAGCGTAGTTACTTTAACAACTGTACATAATGCAAAACATTAATGCTTCGTTTAATAAGAATTGTTCTTTCTAGTGGATTGGGTTTCTCCAAAAATCAAGGCTGGGTCTGGTATCTGCCCTCGAAATCAAGTTGAATTTCACGAAAACCAACAAACAAGAAACACTCTTGTTCTGTAGCGGGAGAAGACGCAGTGACACCAGCCCTATAGGGCAGTACTCTATGAGTCATACTCAATGCCGAGGGCTAGGAATGACTCTTGTCGCTTCCAGTCTGGAGCCCACCATCTCAGCCCTCTGCTTTTGAGTGGTGAGCTCTCGCAAGAAAGATGTCTGCAATTCATTTCTACAGGCTTCCACAAGTTTCCATTACATCTTCTGCTCTGATGCAAAGACATCTGATATTGAGTTTCACCACACTGACACTTTGCTAGCCCATAATCCATGATTCTTCAAGTAACTGACTATCATAAAAAAAACTAAAATTAAAAAAATAAACACAAATAAATAAATAAAAATGAAAAATAAAAAGCTATAAAAAAATCAATACAAATAAATTTAAATAAAAAAGGTTATAACAATGCTTATTTAAAAATATATTTATTAAAACATATATATATATATATATATATATATATATATATATATGTATACACACACAAATTGCTTCATAGCTTAAAAATATCTTTAAAAACTTTTGGTCCAATCAACATGCAGGAATGCATGAAAGAATGAAAGAATGAAAGAATGAATGAATGAATGAAACAGGAAATGATATAATAGAGAAGACGAATAGGTCCTTTAAAATATCAAATAGTTTGACCTTTTTATGACAAGACAAGGCAACTTCAGACTATAAAATGTCATGTGTGCAACTTTTAAAAAAGGTAATATAAATAAAGTAGTAATTTAGGATATTTATAACACAATTTTCCCCTTTAAAACCATTAAAAGTTTCAAATTTTAGTGACATTTTTAGTGAAAATGGCATAAAGGTTTTCATGACCATCCATAAAGTATGTCTATGAGCTTCTTTTTTTTTTTCAACATAAAAGTTTTTTTTATTTTCTTTCTGCCACTGACCCAAATATATAAAGTTGTAAGGTATCATTAAAACTTTTAAAACAACATGACGCAGCAAAGTCTTTTCTAGAATGTTTTCACACCAATCACTGGCCCCACAGCTGAAACTATTGGACAGCTGACACTTATAACCAAGACAGATAGGATTTACGATAACAAATATAACGATGTATTAACCGTGGGGCTCCATTGGATGACATATTCCAGCCCAATTTCATGATTCATGACATCACGGACTACTCAAGACCGCTAAGGTATTTCCCAAAGGGGAGTCTGACTTCACAAAACTTCTCAATATCTCAGACCACCAGAATAGTTAATCTACACCTAGCTGTCTCTCTCGAGCGTCTCCATCACCCTATCGTTTTCTTTCATTTCTCTGAGAAAACATTTCTATTGGTTCATGAGGGGTAAGGTTCATGACCAAAGATGGATCACTATCTGACTTGAATTATCCCATTAAATGTGACACAGCCAAAGGCCACAAAAGTGCTGAAGCAACCAGAGAGAAACTAGTGTCAATGTGATGACTTTACACTTCTGTTGTTCGACAGTGATCTTTTTGCTCTACACAGCAGCGTCAAAGCTCCATAAATGAATGCATCGTGAGAATAGTCCAACATCGGTCTATACAATAAAAATATTATTGCTTGTCCTTCATCGCTGAAGATGATTCAATGATCGCTTGGATTATGGCTCTGCAGGAGAGCAGGCACAAGGGGGTCTGTTCAGCAATAAAATGTCAGTATAAACCCTCAGTTTTCCACAAAATAAAGATAGGAAGACTAGCTCTTATCTCAAACAACAACAAAAAATGTGTTTATATGTCTCTTTAAGAATTTAAAATGCAAATAAAATCTGCTAACAGGTCTTAAATATATTAAGCAATATACATATATTCAGTAGAATTAACATGTTTGATTATTAAAATGCAGCTCTAGGAAGTACAACAACAAAAAAATACTTTTATATATTGCTTTAAGGATTTAAAATGTAAATAGACTATGAGCTAACATTAAATTCCAGGTCTGTATTAAGCAATGTCATTAGCCATATACATACAACATAGTAGGAATTAAATGTTTTGATTTTTAAAATTTACCCTTAAGTACAAGTACTTTTATCCAAAACAAAATGTGTTCTCTGTATTTAAACTGCTTTATGGTTATTTCCACAGTCTCTAAAGACAAACGCAGAGAGTGAAGAAATAAATATGACTGATGGAGGAATGAACTCCACTGCCTTACAACAAATATTTGTACACTCTTAAAAATAAAGGTGCTTCACGATGCCATAGAAGAACCTTTTGGTCTAAATGGTTCCATAAAGAACCTTTAACATCTGAAGAACCTTTCGGTTTCACAAAAGGTTCTTTGTGGCGAAAGAAGGTTCTTCAGATTATAAAAAGGTAAGAAAGAAATGGTTCTTTAAAGAACCTTTGACTGAATGGTTCTTTCTGGAACCAAAAATGGTTCTTCTATGGCATCGCTTGAAGAACCTTTTGAAGCACCTTTATTTTTAAGAGTGTACAGGAATTAAGACTCTTGAGCTGTAGAGGAAACATTTGTCCTCCTCCATAGAGCTTGGAATAATATTCTACACGTTTCTATTTTCCAGACAGTCTCATCCAAACTCATCTGTTACAGAAGCTCAGTTGGATCGTCTCAGCAACATATTAACTGTTGAAAAAAGACGCCACTTGACGGATTAGCTCTTTAACACTCTCAAATGAAAAATTAGCCTAAAAAAACGGTATTAATACATGGAATGTCGCCAAGCATGACCAGAAACAGATTGTCTTATAAATGTGAAGGCCGTGAACTCCATGAGTGTGAAGATCACAGACATACAATGGCTCATCCTTTGCGCCCGGCTGAATGGCAACTTGAGACAACCGCTTTACTGAAACCGTGATGCTGGGTGTCTTCCAGCAAAGGAGGGAACGGGGTGGGTGGATCGGTCAAAGTGGAGGCAACTTCAATGAGCTTATGTTGTAAATGAATTCATCCACCTCCACATTTCCTCCCTCACACAAAAGCTGCACGCGTTCTTCGACCTAATCTACAGCGACCAGGGGTCATCGCCCGTGTCGCTCGCCCTGTTTTTGAGAGAGTGGACACGACTCACACCACAAGGGGTGATGTGCAAGGAGGTCGGTTGGGATACCTCACTTTCTACCCTTAGATATTCTTTTAAAAATTTAACTTTGACCACAAGGTCTAAGTTATGAAGCAAAACTGCCTATAAGAAGGCCCACACGGAAAACCTTTTACGATTTACACAAAATAGAAGTTCGTCATTCTACAAGTAGTAAATGTTTTGGCTAATCTGACTGTAGTATTCTCAGCTGCATTAAAAACATTTTAATAAGTAAAACTCAATTCCACAGAATTCTGAAAACGCAAAAAACACCAACAGATTGGAGATAGATGCTATTCATTCATGTTGATTTCCGTCTTAATGTCATATTTCGGACTGATGTGGTTGCCTTCAGGTTCATGTCAGGACATTTTACCTTGGCCCAGCCTTTGGGAATTCTGCTGCTCCTGTTGCTGCTGCTGTCTCCGCGCCAACTTTTTTATCTGAAAAAATAACGATAAAAGCACAATCAGAAAACTTTGCGACTCCCCAGACCAACTCTCGCCTATCTAAAGAGAGATGCTCCTTGATGTTCAACTCTGCTTGAACTACGCCAAGCTTGATCTGGCTGCATTATATTATCCACAGCCTTTTGAAGATAAAATCAGGGCTCTGAGGTGGGTTTCAGACGCTAACGTAAGAGCAGGATGGATGTGAATACATCTCTCTCGAACTCCTGGGGAGTTTTTTGTGGAATGCGTCGAGAGGTTAAGCTTCAGGCAGATAGCGATTGAGATTTGCTGTCTCGAGCCTCGCTTGCTTTTTCCCTTTTGGCAGCAGCTGCGAGGAGTTTAGTGCATTGTTGGAGGATTACTTGAAAATTGTTGTGTTATCTGGTCCTTGGATGTACATTATCAGGTTTGTGCGGGTAATACTGGATGATTAATAAGGTAGTGTACAGGGTCTGGACTCACCTTAGCTCTTTGGTTCTGGAACCACACTTGAACGACGCGAACACTCAAGCCCGTCTCTGCAGCCAGCGTCTCTCTTACCTAGATTATACAACAAAAATAATTTGTTTCTTTAGTGAAGAGTCTGTGTAATATATGGAATCCCATTTCCATCTTAGAGTGTTTAAAAAATAACTGATTTTTTTTCTCATTATTGTGACTTTATCTCAAAATATATTTCTTAGAACTAAATCGATTATCTCAAAACTTTCTCGTAAGTGCAGTTTGACCTCACAATTGCAACCTCATATATCACAATTGCTACTTTTCCTTGTTAATCTGACTATTTATTGCAATGTGACTTTACATCTCACAGTTGCAACTTCATATCTCAAAACTTTAACATAATTGCAACTATTTCTCACAATTGTGACCATTTCTCACAATTGCAATAATATTTTCATCTCACAAGGTTACAGTAATTATATATTAAAATTGTGACTTCAAATCTCAATTGCAACTTCATATTATTTCACAATTGCGATGTTAATTGCAACTTGTAACAGGCTTTATTCCATGTGACTATCTCTGTTACATTGTGACATAACTGCATATCTTGTAATTGTGACTTTTTCTCATTTAATTTCACGTAATTGCGACTTGATATTTCATACCTGTGACTTCATATCCCACAACTGTGATTTTATTACTTGTAATTTTGACTATTTCTCACAATTGCAACTTTATTTCTTGTAATTGTGACTTTATATGTCACAATGTGACTATGTATTACAGTGTGACTATATATCACAACTCGACTAAAAATACCAATCGCAACTTCATATCTCACAATTGCGTCATTAATTGCAACTTCATATCTTATTGAAACGTTATTTCTAGATGATTATGATATCACAACTGCAAATTTATATCCCACAATGTGCCACTATTTCATATTTTAAACTACTAGACACAAATGACTTCTATAGAAAGATAAAACTGTTATCTAGAGGAACTCACCTTCCGGCAGGGTTTGGAAGAAACCTCGAAGGATGCTTTGAACGCACGTCTCTGTTGTGTGGTAAGGATAGTACGTGGTCGCTTGGGTCTTCTTGGGTCTTTCCCATCATCTCCCTTCCCAGTGCCTCCTGAGCCCTTCTCCTTCTTGATATCCAACTCCTCATCTTCACTTTTCTCTGGAAAAAAATCCATCATTCACAGGAATCAGTACTTACTTTTAAAACTCTGCAACTTTTTAGACAACCTAATGATAAATAGATGTTTTTGTTCTTTTCAATGTTAGGAGATTCAGTCACAGTGCATCCATAATGAAAGGAGACACATGTGGTTTTAATACTTTTGTTATCAATTTATTAGTGCACGAGTGGGCCACATCCACTGCAAAACGGCAACTCTGACTGTGAAGTATGTGAATTTGTCATTGGACTGGACATTGTGTCATTTAAAATTAATAGCGCAAGGCTTTGGCTGTTTGACACTATATAAATCTTTGATAAGAATCCAACACACAGCGAATGCAACGTTTTGGGGAAGGTATGAAAGTGGACTACATATGGGAAATGAGGTCTATTATCCAGGGGAAGTGAAACAGATAACAAAACCACAAATTCAAGCAGTGAACATGCTTGCAAAAAGAACACTTGGGCAAAAAAAGCCTGTACAAATCAAACTACGTGAGCAGAATTTAAGCTCGCCAATCCATAAAGTTCAATATCTCACCTCATATCACACAATTTACACTGCCTGTTCATATGAACTAATCAAAGTGTCTCAATTAGTCTAAGGTGATCCTCGGGCGGGTTAATCAAGCCTGCCCTGTGTCATGATAATCTCTCTCAGTAGGTCCAGCTAATGTGCCATATTCACAAAATGGCTCCTGGCTTTCCTACTGTAATTATTATAGTCAAACGGGGGATTGGCTTTATTGTTCAGTGGGTGGAGGTTTCATCCAATAAGCCACATCAGCTTGTGTTTAATAGAATAATAATAGTAATTAAAAAAAAAAGGTGCCAAACTCCATAACGTGGCCTGGTTCAAAAGTTAAAAACCCAAATGGGCATGTTCCCAGTGTGACTGTTTTTCGAGATTAAGGGCTTCTGCGATTTGGCACTAGTGGCTTTTGTGGCATCAGCAGTGAACGTCTCTGGCGATTAGGCCTGCGAATGGTTTGGCCTTTTTAAGTGATCAGCGGGAGACACAAACATGATGGGCTGATTCGGTCCTCTCTCTCATCTGTTTCTGATCTCTTTTTCTGCCAGTAGAGTGGTGTGCTGCAAACTAAACGAATTTCTTGCCATTACACTCCACTTCAGGTCAACTTAGAAACGCAAAACTTATAAACGAAGAATAGAAAAGAGACAAACATCACAGAAAGTTGACGCAGTCTTGCTGAAGCATCTGACAAACTTCTCAGTGTTTGAGAGAGTGGTCTGTGTGCATGTGTGTGTGTTTAAATGAAATCCACATGGGGATTATTAGAAGTGAGATGCCTCATTACGGTGAAGTGAGGGAAAAGGAGTCCTGATAAGCAGTGAGGGGCTGCTGGTGAGCAGGGCCTGAAATCCCTCTTTTCACTCACACACATTCAAGCTCTTCTTCTTTCCAGCAACTTAACTTGGCCACATCAGACAGCACAGTGTGGCTTCTCTTTGTCAAAACTGCTCTTCCTCTGCTGACTGTTGATTAAAGGGGCCATATTCTACACTTCTGTGCATATTCTTCCCTTTCTTTTGACTCCTGTAAAACAGAACGGACTTAGTGTTTTCTTTCCATACAATGAAAGTCAGTGTTGTTTTGGCATTCATTGTATGAACAAAAAAAGTTCTTCAATATCGTCTTCTGTGTTTTGTAGAGCAAAGAAAGTCTTCTGATGTCTCCCCTCATAATATGTTCATGAATACACTGGCATCATGGTCTGTGGTGTGTAGATTAGCCTGTATTCATACCTGAATCCGAGTCATCGGGGCTGACAGAGCCGAGCAGGTCTTTCTCCCTTTCATAGTCATTCTTGCACAGCAGCTGTCCGTCCTTCAGTACAAATTCATCCCCTTTCCTAAGCTGTCGGTCGCACACACAGCAGCAGAAACAGTTGAGGTGGTACACGCACTTGAGCGCCCGCATCACAAACTCCGTGGGGGCAATTTTCTCCAGGCACCCGCTGCATTTGGTCGCAAATAACCTGAGAAAGAGAAAGAGAGAAATGTGTAAATGCTTGAAAAAGCTGTCTAGAAAGACACAAACAAGGTCAAAATTTAGCTCTAAACCTACACTACTGTTCAAAAGTTTGGGGTCAGTAAGATTTTTTTAATGGTTTTGAGTATAGTAAAAACAGAACAAAAAAAAAAATATATATATATATATACAGTATATATATATATATATATATATATAATATTTCAAATATTTGTAATATTATAACCATCTTTACTCTCATTTTTTATTTATTTAATGTGTCTTTGCCAAATAAAAGTCATAATTCTTAAAAAAAATAAAAATAAATATAACATCTTACTGACCCTAAACGTTTCATGGCAATGCACATGTCAAACAAACAACTGAATTCTGTCATATTTACTTTTCAAATATTTGTACTACTTTCATGATGGAAAAAAACAACAGCATCCTTCAGTACAAATTCATCCCCTTTCCTAAGCTGTCGGTCGCACACACAGCAGCAGAAACAGTTGAGGTGGTACACGCACTCGAGTGCCCGCATCACAAACTCCGTGGGGGCAATTTTCTCCAGGCACCCGCTGCATTTGGTCGCAAATAACCTGAGAAAGAGAAAGAGAGAAATGTGTAAATGCTTGAAAAAGCTGTCTAGAAAGACACAAACAAGGTCAAAATTTAGCTCTAAACCTACACTACTGTTCAAAAGTTTGGGGTCAGTAAGATTTTTTTAATGGTTTTGAGTATAGTAAAAACAGAACAAATCTAAAACAGTTACAATTTAAGATAGCTGTTTTCAATTTTAATATATTTTAAAATGTAATTTATTCCTATGATGGCAAAGCTGAGTTTTCAGCAGCCATTACTCCAGTCATCAGTGTGACATGACCCTTTAGAAATAATTCTAATATGCTAATTTGCTGTTTAAAAAACATTTCTTATTTAAAAAAAAACAAAAAAAAACAATTGTGCTGCTGCATATTTCTGTGGAAACCATTATACATTTTTTCTTTTTCAGGATTATGACTGTGTAAACAATGATATATATATATTTTTTTTTGAACTACCCCTTTAAGAGATTTTAAAATACAGTAAGAGTAAAGCATCAGTAGGCATCACAGCACAGTGAATGTCTTTACATGTGCTTGTCCATCATAGTTTGGTGATTAAGGGGGTAGGGGGCATGAGGTTGGGCCCCTGAGCGATCTGCTTTGACACTGGCTCATCTGTTAATGCAGCCTGGATAACTCCTCAACGCTTCAGCAGAACCCAATGGGAGGAAATACGGGATCACCTCTCGACCCAACGCACCAGCAAACCTCAATCAGTGGCGTGGGCCCTCAGCTCTACTGGCTTTACCCCACTCACTGCAGTGATTAGACAGGCTCCACCGCCACTCACACAATGCTACTGAAACGGGAAGTTATTTCTTAGTGAAGAGATGGCTTAAAATCTGTTTGCATTTTGTTTCGTGAGAGATTGGTTAATGCTGCTCATGAAATCAAAAGGAAAATGGCGATTTCTACATTTTTGTAACTATACAACAACATATTGATCAGAGAAAAAAAGGCATAAAATATTAAAATAGAAAAAAATATGTAAAATTTTTTCACTCAAATTTAATGCAAATCTACACTATGTTGCTGTGAACTGATCTCCTGTCAGATAAACTCTAAAATCATATGCTATGCCACAATACATGTCTGTTTACATAACAGACCGCGGCCACCCCCGCAGCCTTCATTTCCTCCTAACAGTGTCGATAAAATCCTTTTGGTTTCATTACAGGCAGAGATATTACCATCTTTCTCTCATCTTGTGAGGTTCAGCGGGAGCCCACCTCTACAGGAAGCGGGTGTGTGACAGTGTCCAGCCCACAAAAGCTGATTTATTAGCCTTGGTTCTTTTGTTTGCTCTGGCTGGTAGGACAGCTGCTCCAGCGCTTGTGCGTATCTCTGCATTTCATCTGTGGCATTGTTCATCGGGTGGGAGAGTCAGGGAGAATGCCCATCATCATATTCTGTTGATGTTGGACAGGGTTGGTTGACAGTGATGAATATGTGTTAATATGAGTTCAGATGAATATGTGTAAATATGGTGGGTTTTGTGATGGTAATTTCATTGTGAGATGGTGATGGGGGACTGATAATGACAGCCTGCTGGACACACGACCAGCTGCATCGCTGTTTGTCGGAGTTTTATATAGCTGGGTATTTTTTGTCGCTACTGTTGTTTTGCATGTCAGAGTTTCTATGGGCGTCCTTTGAGATGTCATGAGAATAAACCTATGTGGCATCCAGTGGAACTGCCTTGTCATTTATGGAGCAGCATCATTACTTATGTTGGAAAATAACTGGCAAATACTCATTGGTAGATACTGTAGGTTTTATGTACTATATTTATATACCATTTTATTCATTACAGTTTCTGTTAAACTGTATTTTACTTTATTTAAATGAGTTTCTATTTTATATTTAGCTTATATTTATATTTAAATTTTCAAACTGGTGTTCCAAAACAAGAAATAAATGTAAAAAAACCCAAATAAAAATCAAGTCAAATCAAGATTTTTATTTTTATACTATATATTTATATTATGTAATTATTAACTAGAGTTAGTAATATTTTTATAGTTACATGACAATGCATATTTATTGAATTTGTCTTATTATCAATTATTTAAAATTTAACATCATGTTCTCTTAATAATGTTATGCTTACTATTTATGGGAATAATAAATGGGATTTTTATTTTAACTCCTTCACAAGGGGGTCATCATATTTTGGGATCTTTGGGATCAAAAACCTTTTTTTGGGGGGGGGGGAATAACAATATGGATACTGGCATTAGCAGGCTGTACATAAGCTCATAATCTTTTATTTATTGTTGGACAATAAGAAGATTAGAAATGTTTTATTTGCCAGTGGAAAACTATTAATCCTAACTAAACTGTTGGCATGCCAACAATTCTCTTGTGTCCGTGGGATATCCGTCTACCTGGCTCCTTTCTCCATTCTGAGCGAAGGAATATTTCTATGGAACACACCTTTATCATTTTGTGTTTAGACACAGCCTGATCTGTTGTGGTTACTCCCAATTGTTCAAGTAATTTCGTCCATACAGATTTCATTAATCACGTGAAAATAGAATTATTTTCCCCCCACAAATCAAGTATTGAGCAAGCATTGAAGATTAGCATGGTTGTAATTTTTTGGATGAAGACCACAGCGCTGTGATATGATCCTGTAAAACATCTGTAAAGAAGATGAGTTGGTAACAATAACAAGATGATTTTGCACATTCCATCATATTTATGGAGTTTTTGCTGTCTAAACACATCCAAACACTCACAACTTTCACATTAAACGATGGCTGACACAGTATTTTGGCTAGATTAACCAGTTACATGCCGGATCAGTCAAACAAGTCAAACAGAATAATGAATCTGTCATGACTCAGTCTGAATCAAATGTTCATTCAACAATGTGAATCCTTGTCAAAGACTCCAGGGCAAAAAAGGCCGGAAAGCACAGGAAATTAACCCTATTGAGCGGTGGTAACACTTTCTAGTTTCGCCCGCTCACCTCGACGCCGCCCTGCTCTCAGGATCCTTCTCATCCAAATGAAAACATTCCCTTTCATCCGCCTCTTTTCTTCTCACCTCCTTTTTCCCCACCCGTTCTAATCTTGTAAGCCATTATTTTTCTATTTCCCCTCTCTGTCACTTTGCATTATTTTTGCTGCTGTAATTCCCATTTGTTCCTTCTGGAATCTTCCTGTCCTGGCTTTGTCCCGGCATCTAATCCGGACTTTTTGGCTGTCGTCAGCCCCCCCTGACCCGTTCCCTATTCTCAGTGGGACCTCTGATGGAATAGCCACGCATGACGCCCCTGCTATAGCAACCACACCTCTGCAGGAAGGCGACGGCTAACTTTTCGGATGGGCAGAGAAAGCCTTTCACAAACTGGCAGCAGAAGTAAATCCTTCTTGGAGGAACAAGGGGAATTAGCAGGGAGCAGTGGAGTAGGGATTTAACCCTACCCCTTTTTTTCCTTTTGAAAGCCACAGTCACTTCAACTCCCACTGATCGCCACAATCAAACAGGGCAGAGGTGGGGGGTAACAGAAAGAGAGAGAGGGAGGCGGCCGGGATGAGGGGAGTGAAAGAGAGCAGCCCAGTGAATGACACAAGCGCTGGATTGTGGAGGAGCCCCTAATCCCACTTTAATACCTTTCCAAGTTCAGCGCCGAAAGAATGCGCTTTAAAACAACACCGCAGTGTGAGTAGGCGAAGGCCAACCGAGTAGTGGTGGGGGTGGGGGGGGCGGCATTGCTCTCAATCCCCCGTAACATTACCTGATTAGCCTGGGTGAGCAACGTAGTATGGGC
>NW_015554088.1:716588-719325 GCF_001515605.1 Sinocyclocheilus anshuiensis | reverse complement strand
GAAGAGCGGACCGGACCAGACGTTAGGACAGACATAAACAACAGCAGCTCTTAATTGGATGCTGCACGTCTTGTGGAGGGGATTTTTGTCCTGTGGTTTGAGATGAAAGCTGAAGAGAGACTAGAGAGTAGAATCCTTCAGACGCATCTCCACATCTGGGCCTTTTTAAACTATCTGCCTCTACAAACTCAGTGAGGGAAAGTACTACCACTGGGCACAAAACACAAGATCTACAGATCCCACTTTTCATGCTATTCGTCTCAAGGAGTAAAAAGAGTGTGAAGAGAATGTACATATCTAGTGAGCTGCCTTCTAAAATACCTAAAAAATAAATAAATAAACAAATAACAACAATGTTATTATTAACAAATATGACAAAACAAATAACCAAAACTCAAAAAAAAAAAAAATGTTGCTTTATAAATACCATATACTGCATTCATTTTGTATTGAACTATATCAATAAAAAAATATATTTTATGTATGCTTATGCTTTTATGGTATTGCATTGTTCCTGTTGCATCATCTGCATTTAAATAATTTGTAAACTAAACTAAAATAAACAAACAAACAGCCAACCAACCAACCAACCAACCAAATAAATAAATAAATAAATTATGCGAACAAAGCAACATAGATTATATCATATAGCTGCATGTATCATTCACAGAGAAGGCAATCCAAAAATGTACTGTGACAAGCTCATCAAAAAATAAATCCATGATGACGGACAAAGTAAAATGATGATTATAAATAAACATACATTTAATTCAAAACTGAAAATGTGTCAATAAAACAATTTCTGTGTACTTTGAAATGACTTATTTTACATAGTTTTGTATGTGCTATAAATTGTAATGTTCATAAAGAGTATTGTGGTGTGTATCATTCACAGAGAAGGCAATCCAAAAATGTACTGTGACAAGCTCATCAAAAAATAAATCCATGATGACGGACAAAGTAAAATGATGATTATAAATAAACATACATTTCATTCAAAACTGAAAATGTGTCAATAAAACAATTTCTGTGTACTTTGAAATTACTTATTTTACATAGTTTTGTGCTATAAATTGTAATGTTCATAAAGAGTATTGTGGTGTTAGCTTAGCAACATGCTAACACTAAACTACTGAAACCAATTAGGAGTTCAGACTTCAGTGCAGAGAGCTATTTGTAAGTTGCTGCCTATAGAGAAAATCAATCCATGGAATTTTTATTCTAGTTGGAAGGCATAGTAGACATTAGACAGCAGGACAGTTGACTATTTTTGTGGATACTACAAGGAGAGTGAATAATGTGAGTCAATGGTGAATTATAAAGGTGAAACTCCAGTGCTGAGTAATGCCTAATGAGTCATTAAACAAACAAAGGGGGAAGAAAAAGACACAGACCAAACAGGATTGGGGAGTGTGGGGAATTAAATTCCCTCAGACACCCAATTTGTTTGTCCTAAGGATGCACACTCCCTACCAAACACCTGAGTGCACAGATTAGCAAATACGACTCTCACATTTGGATCAACAGACACAATTCAGGCAGTGCAGTGCCAGTATTGATTCAGACCCTCTCAGAACCAGACCCCACGAGTCAAATCAGAGATAATCCACACAGATAACTTCAGTAAAGATCATTATCTGCTTCCAGACTCTCAAGAGTCCAGTAAAATCGCTTGTTGAACAGGTATTCACACATCAAGATGGCATGTTTGGCCAGAAAAAAATGTCCACCACTGGAATCTTAGAACAACAGGTACTCTATCACCAGATGACATTTAATACATTTTCACAATTATGTAAAAAAAAAAAAAATGCATGTTAAATAATGGATCGAATGTGGCATGTGTTATGTCCCGACCTCATTCTCCTGTACATTACAGGCAAAAGCGCCCAAATTCCTCCACGTTCCCTGTTTTCTGACATGATATTTTCCCTGCAGGGTGTCTGCGTTTTGCACGGACAGAGCGTTTGACGGCTCATCAGAGGAAGATATTTCTGTCTAGGCCCTCACCTTCTAATTCCTTTCAGAATGGTTGCCGTCAGAGTACTTTCTCTTTGAACAGCTTATGAGCAACTTAAAGTGTGACAACATCTTAAAGCTTTCACCACATGTTGCCAATGATTTCCCTACCACTAAAGACCTTTCCCTCAATGCCTCTAGCTCGCTGATAAGGATCACATACCCAGATGAGAATAAAGATGAGTGTAGAGAAGGGAGAGAGGTGTGGGGGAGTGTGCGGCTCGATAATCGTCGTACATTTAGCAACACATGCTCTCATCCCCACCTATCCTCTTGTCTGTACTGAACATGCAGGAGAACAAGAAAAAAAAGCCTGTAATGATTTCGGAATGGATTCTTATGTCACCACATTTTCATCAAAGGCTCTGTCTAACAGCTGTAAACAATCACTTTGAAGACAGTTAGTCCCCCCAGGCTTCTTCAACCAAGCCCCCCAGGCCTGCGATGTGTTCTGGTCGTGTCAATCATGAAGGCACGAACACTGAGGTGTTTGTGAGGGGGGTCGGTTTAAAGAGAGTTGACAGACACCGCGTCTGGGAGCTACCTGGTTACAGGCTACATGGTTTCATCTGTGACATGGATCTTGTATCCTGGATACCAACATGGAAAGAGAGATCCAAAGAAAAGTGAGAGAAAACAATTTAGCAATTTAGGGCAGCTTAGTAGTTATAGATTAGAAGTGGAAGTTGTGTGAAGATGATATATATATATATATATA
>NW_015554088.1:711095-713595 GCF_001515605.1 Sinocyclocheilus anshuiensis | reverse complement strand
TTAATTAAAATCAAAATATTGAAAAAAATCGCCTTTAAAGTTGTCCAAATTAAGTTCTTAGCAATGCATATTACTAATCAAAAATGAAGTTATGATATATTTACGGTAGGAAATTTACAAAATATCTTCATGGAACATAATCTTTACTTAATATCCTAATGATTTTTGGCATAGAAGAAAAATCTATATAATTTTGACCCATACAATTTGGCTATTGCTACAAATATACCCATGCAACTTAAGACTGGTTTTGTGGTCCAGGGTCACATATATTTTAAAATGTACTTTATTCCTGTGATGGCAAAGCTGAAGTTTCAGCAGTCATTACTCCACTCTTCAGTGTCACATGATCCTTCAAAAATCATTCTAATATGCTGATTTTGTGCTTAAGATGCATTTCTTATTATCATCAATGTTGAAAACAGTTCTGCTGCTTAATATTTTTGTGGAAACTGATATTTTTTGATGAATATATTTTTGTAATCTTAATGACAAACTTTTGAACAGTAGTATGGGATTAAGAAAAACAATCTCACAAAAAAAGATGAGTGTGGAGAGATGGCCACACTGATATGAAAAGGACAGCAGGGCCATGAGCGGTGGAGGTTGAGTACACAGCTAAACGTGGACATCAGGCAGACAGGTACACAGTGTGTGTTTGGACAGCTGTAGATATCCAGTGAGGATGCTCAATGCAGAACCACAGCTCCTATGTACAAAGAGACATTGCTGCCTCTCACAAAACATGAAAGAAAAGGGGGATTGAGTGGGCATGAACACAAGGAACCGTATGCAAGATCTGACCCATCTGAGTCTGATTTACAAATAAACATAAAATCATCAGAGGCTTCATGATAATGCTGATTAAAATTTTCGATCAAAAAGCATTCAAATCCCATCTGAAAGCAAAAAATAAAGAAAGATTAAACCAGTTTAAGGTGGTCTTTTTATGGTTTAAGGTGACGGTTTGAGCACCTGTCACCTGGTTAGGTTGACCAGCTAAACACTTTTATCTCCCTGTTGATAAAAATGACACTAGCTCGATTAGTCTGTTAACCTGGTTAAGCTAGTATTTAGCTAATTTACCAGGCTGACCAGCTGGTTTCCTAGCCTGGGCAGCTAAAAAAAGTGCTCAAACTCCTCTAAAACCATCAATACAGACCACCCTAATGAGTCTGGCCATCCTATACATCTTAAGATGGACAAACCAGCTTTTTAGAGGTCTCTTTCACCGGGGAAAAGAAGAGATTCATAGATATAAAGATCAGTGAATTTCCCCCTTTTAGCATCTCCCAAACTCTTTGTCATTGTGCTACAGAGTGTTCCCTTGTAAAGGAGGCAGAAGTGCGTGAGTTACGGGCAGAGCTCTGCAGACTGCTCTGCTTCTCATCACAGTGTTCTGCTCTGTAACTTAAGCCTGCAGTAATGCTCATCGCCTCTCTGGCCCCATTGGAAACCTGACATCTTTACAGCACATGCACTGCAAATGAGAGACCATCTGAAAGAGAGAGAGAGAGAGAGAGAGAGAGAGAGAGAGAGAGAGAGAGAGAGAGAGAGAGAGAGAGAGAGAGAGAGAGAGAGAGAGAGAACATATATATCTATATATATCTATATCTATCTATCTATATATATATATATATATATATAAAATTCCAAATATTTCAAATATTTTTTCAATCAATATTTAATACTATTAATACTAATACTAATGTATATATGTGATATATGTATGTATAGTAATAATGGTATAATAATAATTATGATAATAATAGTACCATATTTATACAGTATGATATAAAGGGGTACTTTGAAATATAGTAATACAAAAAAATGTTCATTTATAATACATAAACAACTACATTTAGATAAAAAAATTCAATAACAAAAATGCATTACAATATTTTCTGAACATGCACCATGAGGTATATCAAAGTACTACTTGATATCATCAATAGTATTGTGCATAGATCTGAATCACTGATCTAGTGTGCCGTTCCCATCCATTCCTGAGACGCACTTGAGAAGGAAAACAATGAGTGGAATTCTTCAGCGCTGAAGTGGTTAAAAAGCAACATTTGGAGTAGAGGGCTCCATAATTACTATTGACCCTAGAGGGCCTTCTTCTGAGAAATAAAACAAACAGTAATATAAGGTGTTCTGAAGCAAGGGCTCTGCAAATATGCAAAGGCGGGATTCGGCGGAGAACGTCACGCGTTGGCTTCTTTTCAGGGCAGCCTAATCTGTGGGCCTACACAATATTAAGATGACAGAGATTTTGTAAAGCAAACAGACAAAGGGCTCCCTGTAAAGTTTCTGTACCTATTTAAAATTACTAATAACTCAGTGGTTCACCCTTCCAAGCCACTTTAAATGAGGTCTAACAGGTCTTCTTGCTTACAGTGGGACTAATAACTCTCATATGGCATAATGTATGCTATGAGCCATAACTTCCCATAGATAGCCTAATGAAAGACATACTTGTCAGACCAAATCCTCGGCA
>NW_015554088.1:708304-710592 GCF_001515605.1 Sinocyclocheilus anshuiensis | reverse complement strand
TTACAAATCCTAGAGTGATGAGATCCATATATATACTTAAAATATATATATATATATATATATATATATAAAATTCCAAATATTTCAAATATTTTTTCAATCAATATTTAATACTATTAATACTAATACTAATGTATATATGTGATATATGTATGTATAGTAATAATGGTATAATAATAATTATGATAATAATAGTACCATATTTATACAGTATGATATAAAGGGGTACTTTGAAATATAGTAATACAAAAAAAGTTCATTTATAATACATAAACAACTACATTTAGATAAAAAAATTCAATAACAAAAATGCATTACAATATTTTCTGAACATGCACCATGAGGTATATCAAAGTACTACTTGATATCATCAATAGTATTGTGCATAGATCTGAATCACTGATCTAGTGTGCCGTTCCCATCCATTCCTGAGACGCACTTGAGAAGGAAAACAATGAGTGGAATTCTTCAGCGCTGAAGTGGTTAAAAAGCAACATTTGGAGTAGAGGGCTCCATAATTACTATTGACCCTAGAGGGCCTTCTTCTGAGAAATAAAACAAACAGTAATATAAGGTGTTCTGAAGCAAGGGCTCTGCAAATATGCAAAGGCGGGATTCGGCGGAGAACGTCACGCGTTGGCTTCTTTTCAGGGCAGCCTAATCTGTGGGCCTACACAATATTAAGATGGCTTTGGAGCCACTTGTGACCCAGCTGTTCACTAATGAAAAATTCCTTAGCTCCATACAGAGGCTGGAGAAGCTTGTCTGCTAACACACCCCAACCCCCTTTTCCGCCATGAAGAACCATGCCCTGTCCATCTTGTGGAGTTTACTTGGAATGAATAAATAGAATAAATAGTGGATTACCAAAAACAGAGTCTGGAAAGACGCTTTTGCGCATATGTGTGTCCTCCCCTCCCTTCTCTCTGACTCCCTAACTCCCAAAAAAAGTAAAAAAGAAGGAGTGTTTACCTTCGTTTTAATTAGCAGGAATGACCCTGTCATTATTTGGATGCAGGCATGTTGAGGTGGGGGGTCTGTTTACATGACAGAGACTTAGTTTAAGCTTGAAATCAAGAGAATGTGTGGTGACAAGGGCTTAGTCGACGTGGCGATGAACCCAGACTCGTTTGTTTGCACTGTCACTTATTTCTTTATTCCTATAGATTCCTTCTTCTGTTTCAAATTCTCCACATCCACTAAGTCAACTTTGACTGTGGAAAGGAATATCACTCTTTATTTCTTTATTATGCCCCCTTTTTAATTAAAAAACATTTTAATTCATCGTTTTCTTGTGTGGAATGCAAAAGAAGATATTTTGAAGAAAGTTTTTGGCCTTATATTCAAAATCCAACGGCCCAGTGTTGTTTTTGGACCCCATTGAATGGACAAAAACACTTTTTCAAAAATTATGCTCCACAGAAAAAAGTAAGTCTTACAGGTTTGGAATGAGATGATGGTGAGTACATTTTTGGATGGACTATCCCTTTAAAAGTCAAGACATTGAAACCAAGCTTTCCATGGTTTATTTTGTGATTTAAGATTGCACTTATCCAAAGTGACAAGACAAAATCATCGGTAGGTTTATCTTCAGCTTTGTCTTTTACAACTGACATTCAATAGACATAATACAATCTTAATAACTGTAATACTACATGTGCTTTTACAGTCTCAGCATAGTAAAGGACTATAAGGAAAAAGAAGAATAAAAAGAGAAAGAATATGTGACCATAAAAGTCAATATAGTCCCCATTCCCCATTCTTTACCTCTATAATGACACTTCTTCTTAGCGAGATATATTTCAGTGGACTTGACAAGAGCATTCCAAAGTTGCGTACCCCCTTCCCTGGCTGTCTTGTCACTGTCTGGCTGCGATGTGGTGAATGCACATTTAATAGACCTGTTTAAAGTCGGTAGCTAGCTGTGAAACGGCAGGCTCTGCAGAGTTATAAAGTCAACAGCTGCTCTCTTGACCCCATGAAAAGCTGCTGAAAAGGCCCATGTCAGTTCACGGGGCAGAGGGAGAGATAGGAGCTGTGGAGGAACTCACGATTTACTGACATATCACCACTGGATGAGTTTGTTAGGATCGTCTATACTGTGTTCTGTACTGTAGGTATACTAGTAGCACTAGGTTTTCAAGATTGAATCAAGATTTTATCATAAGAAGTTTTTTTTTATTAGAAATGTAATTATTATAAAAAAAAAAAAATGAATGAGCCTAAGCTGGTTTGCTGGTCTTTTATGAAAATAAATAAATAAATAAATAAAGGAGAGAAGAAATACT
>NW_015554088.1:696231-708294 GCF_001515605.1 Sinocyclocheilus anshuiensis | reverse complement strand
TTTTTTTTATTTATTTATTTATTTATTTATTTAGTTATTTTATTAATCAAAGAATCCTGAAAAAAAAATGATGGTCTCCATAAAAAAATATGACGCAGCACAACTGTTTTCAACATTGATAATAATAAGAAATGTTTCTTAAGCACCAAATCAGCATATTAGAATGATTTCTGAAGAATCTTGTGACATTACATTTAAAAAAGATTAAAACAGAAAACGCTTTTTAACAATTTTATAACAATTTTTTAAAACAATTGTTAAAACGCTTTTTAAAACAATTTTATTTTAAATTGTGTATTTAAGCTGGGAAATCAGCGGGTTGTATTGTGGCCCTTTAGGTTTTGGTTAGTTAGGAGTTCATTACTGTTACCGTAAAAACCTGTTAAACATTCATATTGTACTCGTCTAACTAACAGCTCCCTAGCTAATACAACGATGTTGTAAATGTTGTCCAGCTTCTACAACTCAACACAAGAGGCCAAAATGCCTCGAGAACTTAACCTGAGAGTAACACTCTTAAAAGAACCTGGTTAAAGATCGTTTTGTACAGAGCCTTGTTGCCATGGCATCACTGACAGACTCGCTAACATTAAAGCCACCGTTGATGAATGAGGAAAAGAAGCTCGGTTTTGCGAGAAACAGCCAGGAGGGTAAGTTAGTCAGCGCGGGGAGAGCACACATCCTCCATGATGGATATGTTAGCTGTAGCATGCACATATTAACCAAGTCGATGTCCGGGCGGCTGATGGCAACAAGTACATGCTAAGACCAGCTGCTACAGGGGAGCAGAGGGCAAAGTTCATGAAGGGACCCTGGTCTTGGTGCATTGCTGGGTTTCACTATGGGAACACGGGACTGATGGAAATTCGGTGGTGGAAGAAAGAAAATAAAGCTCTTGGTTATCGGTTTAACTGCGTCACGCTTCCTCGGTGCTGGTAAAGAATGCTACATTTGAGGGGGAAGTGCAAGAGAAAATGAAAAACAAACAGTTTTTTTTTTTTTTGACAGGATGTTTCAGGACCCAAAGGCTGGAGGATTACCAGCCAGATTAGCATAGAGAAACTATATTTGAATTTTTGCTCAGCAGGCCCCTTCAAAAAGCTCAATTCCAGATTAGGAGGTGTTATGCTGAAAAGCGTCTTTCATTGTGGGGCCGAGTTACACTAGCCAAACAAATATGTCTGCAGTGTGTGGGGCTGGCATGAATTGTGTAGATGTCACCATGGCAACGATGGCAAAAGTGAGAGCGCAGCGGAGTGAAGAGCGATGGTGGAATGCGGGAAAAAGACACACAAACACACACAAGAGAGCATCCGAGACCACCAGTGAACAAAGGATGTTTTTCCTCTGTTGCTTTTGTTGCATTTTGAAGATGTTCTTTGCTGTTCTTCTGACTTATATGATAAACATATATACTGTAAAAGGAGACTGGAGCTAGTTGTCATGTGGAGATGATGTCACAAGGGCTATATCACAAGTACATATAGGGTTTTGAGTTGAAAGCCCAAGGACAAAAATGACAAAAAAAAAAAAAACATAAAAATATGTGGAAATTTAAAAAAATGCCCTTGTTATGAGAACATTGTTTTAATTGCAATTTCTGCTGGCTAAAACAATATTTTTGCATGCTTTCTTTTTCTGCTTATTGAGTTGTTCTGCTATTTAAATATACCTGCAAAGTCCATAATAATGTGACAACTTACCCCACTTAGTGTAGCAACATGCCCTACGTTGTGTTCCATAAACTTTTATCTTTGTTTTGGGTGATAATAGTGGAAATGTATGGATAATGGTTGTTTTTTAGCCTTGACTATAAGGCATATGTCTATACACAAATCAACTTTCAAAAATAAACATATCATGAAAAATATTCAGGGGAGGAAACAATGTGCATTTCCAAAAAGTATTCAGACTCTGAATAAAAAAAAAAAAACTTGGATCAAATCTGCCTAAAATAATGGGTCAAATTTACACACAAAAAAGTCTTAACCAGAAATTAACCAGAAAACTGCAGCTGCTTCAAAATGTGGCTTTCTGAAATATGTAAGAATTAAATATTTATGCCTACACAAAAATAAAGGTTCTTTATTTGCATTAATGGTTCCATGAAGAACCTTTAACATCTAATGGAACCTTTCCAATGAACACAAGGTTCTTGAAGTGGAAAAAGCTTCTTCAGATTACTGAAATATTCTTTGCACTAAGGGAAATGTTTAACTGTTCCCTGAGAAGTTCTCTGGGGAACCGAAAATGGTTTTTATATGACAGCTGTAAACAAAACAAAAAAAAGCAAAACCAAAAACCTTTAGAACCCATTTTTAAGAGCGTATTTCAGTCTTATTTTTGTTTAATGCTATTTTTGTTTTGTTTGTTTATATTTACCAGATATAACAGAGCTGCATTACAGGTTTTTAAAAGTGAGAGCCGGGTCTGGATACTTTTGTGAAGGACTGTATCTGTAAAAACAGCAGGTGTGTGTGATAGAAGGCATCCAACAATTGTTTCGACTGGCCAGGATGATGTCCAGAAAGGAGGAGTCAGTCTCCTTTCCGCTCTCTTTGCCCTGACTCCGGGCCAGTTGGTGAGGCTCCAGGCGTGACGGGGAGCTGGCTGGGTTTGAAAGCCCATCCTTGAGCTGCAGTGGACAGGGTCAGATGTGGAGATGCCCCTGAACTCCTCTGGTATGTGAGGGAGAAGCAGGAAGAGCACCGTGGTAAAGGATCCACTATGGACACAGAGCAGGGTGAGAGGCAATGGCAGGTCTCCATGCTGAAAGATCAGCATGCATTAATGCCGCGCTTCTTTTTCTCTCTAATGAACAAGTATTTCTTTAATGCCATAACATGTTGATGGGCTGATAGAGATACCGTAGCACCTATAGTAAAAGTTCTCTTTCCTCTCAAACAGAAAAAAACCCCAGTAATGTCACCATATTCCATTCATCTGAAATCAAGCAGAACAATACTTCTGAAGGCCGTCATGCATGATCTTTTGTTTGGAAAGAGCCAGGGCTTCAGATCTTTGTTAAAGAAATTCCACATGGCTGGCAGAGGCAGAATGAAATGAAAGCCCCTGCTGGCACAGACTGGCGCTGGTGCGTGGGCACCGAGCTATCACATGTCCCATGGGACAAGGCACGTGCCAAACCGACAGACTTCCCCTCCAATCAGCCACTTACCAAAGGCTCTCCATTTCAGCCCACAAAGCCACTCTAAACACACACATACACTCACACACAAATTCGCATACACAGATGGAGTTGGCCGCAGTTGACTGAATTACAGTTACAAATGCAATTGGAGAAGACTTTCCAGTTTGATTCAGAAAGAACTTCCCTGCTGGTAAACTCATTCCTCATGTTCTACTTTACTATATGTTCTGATGCACTGGTATACTGTTAAAATGCTGTGTGCAAATATATGATAGCTGAAATGCAGTCTTTTTAATGACACCTAATAAATGATCATATTAACATAATTTTTATTTCAATTTGGAGCAAATTTGCCTAAATTTATGCACAAAATGTCTGTAAACTTTATTGGAAAAACTGCAGCTGCTATAAAATGTGGCTCTACTATTAAAATGTACGAAATATTAATATTTCAGGCTTGTTTTGGTATGATGTGAAATTAAATGTAGTGATGCACTGATATTTACATTCCGGTCAAAATACCAATAAGCCGATGATTATTTTAAGCAATAAATGGCCGATGGTAAAATTCTATATTATTTTGTCTAAATAAATTAAAAATAAATCACTTAAAACAAAAATGAGTCATTTTGAATGTTAAAAGTGAATTTAGGCATCACAACATTATAATGACCAGTATAAAAAAATATATTGATTATGAGTTTTGTTAAAGATTACTAAAGATTATTACTAAAATTATAAGTCAAATTCAATTAGATAGATTACTAAAATTATTATTGTGCTCTTAAATATTCACTTTATGTGTACTTTAGGTTATGCAAAGCTAATCTAAATGTAAAAATAAAGGTAATGAGAAATACCGCTACATCAATAAATAAATAAATAAATAAAATTCAAAAATCGAATGATAACAATATTGTGTATCCCTAATTAAATGTTAATTAAAATAATTGAATAAAATAAAGCACACACACAAATTTGTTCACTATTGATAACTGCTGACCAAAATTTGACATAACATTTAATCAAAATAAACTTCAATGATAGACTAACATTCCCACATCTGATTGTCACTGATTGACAATCGGGTTGATATTTGTCAAATTGCGATGACAAATATCATCGCAATTTGACATTTCTACAAAGTCAAATTCCTCAGTGCCCTGATCCCACATGACATCATTGCGTCATTGCGGCAACAAAACAACAACATACATCAATATTGGTTGAGATGAGTTAATACAAAAAAAATCCTTTTTATCTTCAAGGTAGAGCACTAAACCCAACACACTGTAATGTCTAGACATTACACCATAAATACTAAAGCAGAAAAACAACAGGCCAAAAAGAACAATACATTAATTGTAGAAGATTTTGCTTGCTTGCTTGCTTAAACACGTCCAGTGTATCTGATCTGGAGGGATTTTTTGTCTCTATCATCGCAATGTTTTTTTTTTTTTTCACTCATACCATCTAACGTTACTATGAATCTGTTCTACTCTTTTCAACCCTATGTGTTCAACTATGTCTTTTGCCTCAAGTGATCTGGCAGTGAAAGTGACAGGAAACCCTCCATCTGAATGTGGGAATTTCTATTTCAGCCTTTATACAACAGTTCAAAGATTCATTACAATATATTGATCTAAAATAACAGTTACAACTCCGAATGCAACTACAAAAAAACATGACAATGTATGATGGACACATGTTGATCCGAACACAGCTGAGTCCCACCAGCTGTCTGAAGCACAGCTCATGTAAGCCCACAGGAGGGGCGGCTCCGTCACCTCCCTACACGGTGCGAATGCTTGTGTTGATCAGATATGCCGTCTCTTATATTGTTACACGCAGACCACGCATTCCCTTTACAAACGCCTGGTCTCCCTTCGGCGGAGGGAGTGTGTGCGTATTTATGAGCCAATTGGACACCCTTTGACTTTGAGAGTGTATTCATGGGGTGATTTTACACAGTCTTGGCCTGTTTTGTCCATATCGGCACGGGCTATTGTTTTCACACGAAAAGCAGCTGCTTCTATAATGCAAAGGCAGCACTTTTTGCCACATAGTGACTAATGGCTGGCAGTGAAAATGACTGGCACACACAAACACACAGCAATAATTCAAAGATACAAGATTCAAGATACAAGGGTCAATGACATATGAGTGTCCATGATGAATAAAAGGAAAATCAATTTAAAATGCTAGAAATTAGATATTTTTTTCCAGTTCATGTTGGTATAGTTCAATAGTTAATTTCAAGAAAAGTTTAAATGAAACTACTCCAAAAATGTCATGTGATTTAACGAGTGGATACATTTTTTTTTCTTACAAATTGAATACACATCTCAAAGTTTTTTTTTTTTAAACAAATATCATGAACTATTATTTCATATACGGTCACATGGTCATAAGGATCTGCAGGGATTTTCTCTGATATAATATCGTGTTTTATGTGTGGTATTTATTTTTTTTATTTTTTGCAGTGACGCAAAAAAAATGAATTAAAATATAGGTATTTCAAACAAAATAATGAAAGAATTTGTCAAAATACTCAATAAAGTTAAGGCCCCCCCCCCGCCTGTTATTTAAGCAGGACAGTTATATATCACCCTGACAATTCTGACTTTATACCACAAAAAATAAATAAATAAAGTAAAATAAAAAAAAATGTAAAAAACAAATAAAATTATTTAAATTCAGAAACATGCTCATCATAGAAGATGTATTCAATTTCAAATGTATTTTTGACCATTGACCCACAAAACAAAAACAGAAAAAGTGGCAAAGCAAACAAAGAAATACTGTAGAACACAAAGTGTTTGACTGAAACTACCAAGCACCAGCAAGTCAAGACATCAGACGTGTGATTGATATTTCTAACATGTCCCACCAACCCATGGCTGGTCTCTGGTGTCCCTCGACCCCGCTGTGGCTCTTCGGTACCCAATGACCCGAGGGCTGTCATCAACCTCCAACCCTTGTCGAATGACAGCGCCTCCGGGCCCCATCCAAACCCCCGACCCCTCTCCCCTTCCTCCAGGTGTCTGTCAGTGGGGTCCCCTGCTCCGTGACAGTGCCGTCACCCGTCCTCTGAAAGCCCTCCCCCTGTGCAGTGTCTCCCCGGCCCTCAGGCCAGCCTTTGATATGACCTGCCTCGGTGTCATTGTGTGAGGGCCGCTTGAATAAGCCTATTATTTCAACTCAATTTAGTGTGAGTAAACTCTGAATGATGAGGCTATCCCTCACACGCTCATTCTTACCCTCCACCCCACCTCTCTCGCTCTCTCAGGCTGACCGTAGCTCTATAATACACACAGACGACAAATCGCCTCTCTTATTCCGCTCTCTATCATTCTCTCCACAGTCTCACTCCCGGATTCAAGCCCAAAGTGGAGGACAAGTGCCATTTGTGGACACAAAAGTGTGTAACCAAATGCTTATTTTGAAGAGGCAAGACTATAATTACCTGTAAACAATACAAAATAGGGATACTTATGTATATAGTATTTGGTGCGGGGAGTAAAACAAAGTGAAGTAATTGGTTGTTAAGTGAGAAGTTTAACCAAAAATAAAAATTATGTCAATATTAATCACCCTTATGTCGTTTCAAAACCTCTAGAACATTCTTTCTTCTGTGGAACACAAAATAAGATATAATGAAGAATATTTCAACCATCTTTGTCCATACAATGAAAGTCAGTGGTCCAAACCAATGTTGAACCCCAATGATCTTTCAAAATCTCTGTTTATGACAGAAATTATTTTGGTTTATCTGTCCCTTTTATGGGATAGACAGTTAATAGATGGGAAAGTTAGTTTTCCAAAAGAAAAAAAAAACACAAAATACACATAAAAATGCTGTTTCAACCTGTTAATGTTTACCTCAGCTTAAAGATGAAAACCCCGAACCATAATAAACAAAGGGCCCAAATCCTAACAGCATAAATGTGCTGTCTGATTCATTTTATAAAGAAAAGTTTCCATTTAAAGACTGTTAAAGAGCCTTTATTTGCAAACGGCTGCAGTAGTATGTCTTAATTACAGTGAATTAGAGGCTCGCTTTAAGTGGCGGCCGTTAGCCTGTCTCTGTGTCTCCAACACTTTGTTAAAGAGGAATTCAGCTGTGTGTGTGTGTGTGTGTGTGTGTGTGTGTGTGTGTGTGAAGTAACATGATTACTGGCTATGTGCTTTATCTTGGGCCGAAAGAGGCTGACACAGTGCTAGAAACTAATATGATAAACGCCAACGCTATCAGGGCTCCACTCACGGATCTTAAAGCTAACTGTTTATGACAAGCTAATAACGTGGCATGCAAAAGTCAGGGCCGTAAATTGGTTAGTTAGGAGCATGATGGATGAGGACTAGCCTAACCTTATTTCCAATAGTGCCGCTTGATTTCCAGACCTGCGGATAATGAATTTGATTTAATTAGCTTGTCCCTCATCTAATTAAGAAGGTAAAAAATCTGACCCCGATTGTAGTCACAGCACACTCTGCAAAACCAACACAACACTTACTCTCTCTGGCAAGAGAACGTTTTGAATGACTGTACTGGCCAGACATATTTCTTTCTGATGATTGGCAGTATCTGAACCCTTGGGCAAGGATTCTCTCTTTTGCTTGACTGCACTGTTTATTTCATTAGGCACACATAATGGCAGGAACTTTTCTTTGGTGGTTCTCATGCTATGTGGTAAAAGTTAGCTCTTTTTTTAGGACATTTCTTGAGAAGATCTGACACAATATCCAGTACAGTCATTTTTTTTTTCTTTTTAGCAACTTCTAAGACATTCTGGTGTTGTGTTTTGCAGATGTATGCGGTGAGGACAACAACACAAATGATCAAAATCCACATTAAATCAAGTTTATGCCCTATTAGTATAATAGTAGCCTGTGCAAAGTATCAACATAGTAGTGCCAAATACAAACTCAGCTAATATATTTTTTTTCTGAAAGTTCAAACAAAATGGTTAAACTTTAGCCAGACAAAATACAGTGTCCAGGCTATGAAAAAACTTACAATAACTTAAAAATCTATTAAAACAGATTACATTAGTAATTTTCAAGAATTCCATATTTTCATAAATGTTTTAAATAATTCAAAATCAACACAATTATTAAACAAAAATGTGCACAGTACATGATGCAGATTCAAAAAAGGAACTGATTAAGCAGAAATATTTTGATTATGCAGAAATATCACTAGTCAATCCGTCTGGTCATAATTTCATTATTGATTAGCGGAACATATACTGTAGCATGGAGAACATCAGCAATGTCACTTATATTATATAAAATATAACTTATATTATTGAAAAATTATTTCAACAGAAAAAGTCATTTGGCTCCTTTATTTTAGGAGCCAATAGCCGTCTAATCATTTTGTTTTAGTCTGAAGCCCTAAAATAACTGCTTGATTTAGTACAACTACAAGTAGTAGCTAAACGAGCAATCAATCAATCTCCAAATCTCTGACAAAATGACAACGATTGATGGGTTCCATGACTATAGGAATTGCGGAGACCTGCTGTTTTACCTGGCTTGTTTTTTTATTTTTTGTCTGCCGTGAAATTATTTCCAGTCATGCTGAACCCTTCAAATTTTCTTTGCATTCTCCACCAATTACTAAAAAAAGCTGTACTACAAGAATTCATAGTGTAAGTCCAACTAATGTCATGACATTCTGGCACTGGTGGTCCACAGAAAGAAAAAAATCACAGTCCACTGGTCTTCACCTGAAGTTAGTTCTGCAGCTTTTGTAAATCTAATTACCTCCAATGCACACTTCAGTTTATCTCTTTGCAGGTCATTATCTAAATTGATGACATATCATTAGAGTACTCGGTTGTGAAGTGGCCCTTTGTGTCAGTGAACGTGTGAATGTTGCATACGTGTCGATGTGTATGTGTGAGTATGTTTACGTTTGCTCTATCTCTTAATAGGGCCCAAAGGGAGGGTGCAGTTTGGTAATTAATCCTCTGTAGGCCATACAGGAATGGCTTCGTAACTGTTTTAAAGACGGCAAGCACAGAGCTGAACACGGCCTTTATGCAGTGAATGCAAACGCGGCTATCAGGAGACACAGAATAGCCTCTTGTTGCCTGGCTTGTGAGAAGCATTCATTAAGCGGTATTCTGAGGGAAAGCAGCTCAAACTTTAGTCGGTACACTCATTACATTAGAGAATGTTCAAGAGAAAGACGTGATTGATGCCAAACATTCATGCTCAGGGGTCTTGAAAGAGTAATAATAGAGAAAGCAGCTGAATGACAGAGTAATCTTCTGTTTTAGCTATTTCAATCAAATTAACATAAAATATTTAAATCTTGTTAATTAAAAAAATAATTTTCATAAAGAAAATAAATACCATTAAAATGAGATGAAGACTCTAGGAATGCCAGTCTACTAAAAAAAAAACAAAAAACGAATTCTACAGAGTGGGTCTCTGCTTGATGGGCGCTGCCATTTTGACATCACATGATCAGCAATGTCATGCAGGCAACAACAAGTTACTACTATTATGTTTAACACAAAACATAAAAATAGAGTGCAAATAAATGCAAAGCAGCCAGTAAACTTCATACATCCAGGCCAGTGGGTGTCAGTATGAAGTCCAAAAACTGTAAACTAAATCAATATATATTTTCTACAGTAATGATTATACTAAACCAGGAGTGTATTGATCAATGATTATTGCCAAATCATATTGCCAAATCAGTGTGATAAAATTTGTAACTAGTGGTGAAATAATATATTTAAAATAAAATGCTTCACCTCAATTAAAAAGAGCTGCGTTTAGTCAGAAACCCAACACAGCTTGGTTGAATTGTGATCCATGGAAATACATAATAAACTATGCAACATAACTGTAATATCACAAATCAACTCTGAAATGAACAAAATACCAGAAAACCATAATAATAATAATAATAATTCAGAGCGAATATTTAAAAAAACTTTAAACATCTGATCGCTACCCGGCCTCGCTTTTTACAAATCCTGGATATGGGAGTGAAATTATTGCTGTCCTCCGAGCCAACTGGCCCAAATGACTCAGTATATCATGTAGAGAGATAAAGGCTTCATGTCAGTCCCACTCTTAAAAACAAACCACTATGGTGTTGGCGCTCTGCAGCATTCCCTCTTTGAGGTTGTTTTCGCTCTTTGCCTTATGTAACCCCATGCCAAGCAACCCTACGGGAACTACGGCATGAACTACAGCTACTGCTGATTCAATACGATCAGGCTTGGCTGGGATTTGTACACCGTCATTCAGGAATTTCAGAGTGATTTGTGTCCTAAACCATTAGATTAAATTTAACTGGAGGAACGCTTGTGGAAGGGCCTCGTCTACCATTTTTGTGAGGGACATGCACGGATGCTCGTCACCACCGGTGTGTTTATTGGTAACATAATCACAAGGACGAAATGTGGAAGGGGAGCGGCCTCGTGTCCACAGAGAGGTCCGTGTGCAATAACACTCTCGTCTGACAGATAGACAGCTAGATTAGAGGGAGTGACAGGCAAACAGACAGAGATCAAGCCGTATTCCCCTCACCCGTCATCTGGCTATGCTTTTCTCAGGTCAGTAAAGCTAATTTAATTCCCTCGGTCCTCCACCAAAAGGCAAGTGCCACTCAGGAGAAGCAATGGAGGTGAGAGTGGGAAGGATGGAGAGAGAGAGAGAGAGAGAGGGCACTGAATAATTATGAATCAAGGGAGCTTAACCTTCTGGGGAGTTAATTTGAAGTGTGGCAGTGATGGGTAGTTTGAGTGTGTGTGTAAAAGAGAGAGCGAGAGGGAGAGAAAGAGACAGCTTATTTCCCAGGGGTGTCCCTATAGCCTTTTGTGTGAGTATGAAGAGATCAGAGCGCAGAGCAATATTATGTCTGTTAGCAACCATATGACGAGCTGACCCCGGCAACCTGCCCTGGCGACCGCACCTGCCATCATCGTGGCTAATTTGTTAAACAAATCAATAGCGCTCTATTGGCCCGTTCACACCCGCTGCTCTCTCTTCCCCGCCTGATTTCATCCCTCTGTTCTGGCCAGTATAGTATTGAGTGCCAGTCAGTCTGTCAAGAGCAATCCACAGGTTCAGTTTCATGCAAATACAAAAAACACATTTGGCTCGCTGTAACTTGTTTAAAGCAAATCTTTGTAGCATTTTCAAATACCATACTTACAGTCAATAAAAGTTGAGAGCACAAGATATGCCTCGGAGGTGGTGTGTGTGTGTGTGTGTGTGTGTGTGTGTGTGTGTGTGTGTGTGAGTAAGAGAGAGAGAGGGAGAGAAAAAGAGACATCTTATTTCCCAGGGGTGTCCCTATAGCCTTTTGTGTGAGTATGAAGAGATCAGAGCGCAGAGCAATATTATGTCTGTTAGCAACCATATGACGAGCTGACCCCGGCAACCTGCCCTGGCGACCGCACCTGCCATCATCATGGCTAATTTGTTAAACAAATCAATAGCGCTCTATTGGCCCGTTCACACCCACCCCTCCCTCTTCCCCGCCTGATTTCATCCCTCTGTTCTGGCCAATATAGTATTGAGTGCCAGTCAGTCTGTCAAGAGCAATCCACAGGTTCAGTTTCACGCAAATGCAAAAACCAAATTTGGCTCACTGTAACTTATTTAAAACCAATCTTTGTAGCATTTTCAAATACCATACTTACAGTCAATAAAAGTTGAGAGCACAAGATATGCCTCCAGAACGCTCTCTTATAAACAGAACAAAGCAAATTAGATGGAAAAAAAAAAAAAAAAAAAAAAAAAAAAAATAAGGAATGTAGAAGTACCCGTGTTTGTCAGACACAGTTTTCTCATCAGATGTGTGCACAGCGATAAAAATCAGAGCAATGCCCATGGGCTGAGGCACATTCTGCATGACAATTCACAAACATGTGTGCATG
>NW_015554088.1:662472-691570 GCF_001515605.1 Sinocyclocheilus anshuiensis | reverse complement strand
AAAAAAAAAAAAAAAAAATATATATATATATATATACAGTATATAATTACAGATAACTGAATTGGCGTTGATTGGAGCAGGTCACAAATATCTGTGAAAAATATAATGGTACATTTATAGGATATTTCTGGCTACTACTTGCAGTACTTTCAATGCAATTTACATCTAATTTTTGTTTTTCCTAAATTAAATAACTCTAAATGGAAATGACTGATCGTGAATCAAAGATTAACGATGACTAATTACTATAATGATAGCTTCAAACAAAACTATTTACATTACACTTAAAAAAAGAGAAAGTAATAGTTTGTTATTACAGAAAATGACCTAGCGGGCACTAACTTCACAGAAAATGTGTAATTACATTATTTTGTTTTTGTAAGAAATTTCTGTTCAATTTTTAACATTGGCTATTAATGCTGCCATCGAGGTTTTCAAACACCAATTTTTCAGTAATGCACACTGACTGAACACTGTTATTGTAGTAATGAATATCTATGTTTACTAGAAAAGAGATTAAAATATTGCCTATATCCACCATTGGTTCTGAGTTTGTGATGATTTTGTGAGAAATGTTCTAAATGTTATGAAGGTTAATCATTTTGTAGGCTAACTTTTCCTAACCCAATAATAATAGAGTCAAAATTAATTTACTTTCATCATACTTGTGCCCCTAAAACATTTGCCGCTATCCAGAGAAAAAATAGAAAAATAAAAAATGAATGACTACAGCCCCTTCAGCCCAGGTCTAGCGACACATCTGGTGCTACACCTCAGTCAGAGTGGATAAATCAGAATGTATTTCTTTTCTCTTTTTTTCCACCACACTCTCTCCCGCAAATTCAATCACATTCCTCTCATCTGCCACAAAGATCAAATTAGGGCAGAAAGTCGCTTTGGGGAGAGAAGGAGGAATGGAGCTGAAGAGAAAGGCAGAGATGAGGAGAAAAGAGGGGGAGAAGGATGAGTCGAGACAGATGGGAAAGCAAAAAGAAAGAAAGAAATAAAGAAAGTATTAGAATTAAAACAAGAGAGGAGGCAGATATAGAGGAACAAAGTGATAGAACAAGGTAACTCCAGCATTGGTTAGCTCACCTTATGACTCGACCACAGCTCTGGGCTTTGTCATTACTGAAACCAGTCAGAGAGTTTTTCTCATTTATTGTGGCGACTTGGCTCGGCAGCACCGCTGGGCTCCAGCACGTCTCATGGTGGTGTGTGGTGCTGTGCGGGCTGAGAGAGGGGGACGTGTGCATGGCAGGAGGGAGCGGAGGCCCTGCTGAGACACTCTAGCAGTCTGGTCAGGGCCCTGTGGCAGCCCACATCTGCTTCAAGTTTGGCACAAACCGGCTAAAAGGAGGGCCTGCTCTGCCAAGGGAAATCACAGGCCTTTGATTGTGCAGCTCTTTTGACTTGGTCTAATTGTCATCTCTCATTATACAGTCAAAAGGTGCAAAGATGGAGCAAAACGATGGGGAGGGAGCAATGTTTTCATAGTTCTGGAAAAGGGAGGGCACTAAATACATAGACAGATCAACAAAACAAACAATAGAATGAACAATAACACAATAGATAGAATGAACGAATGACAGACAGACAGATGAATAGATAGATAGATAGATAGATAGATAGATAGATAGATAGATAGATAGATAGATAGATAGATAGATAGAATATGGATGGATGGATGGATGGAGTTTCTCTTACCCTACAAAGTCATACCAAATACCGCATGAGACATGACAGAAGAACTAGAAGAATCAAAGTCATCAAAAGCAAAACATTCAGTGAAGTAACAAGGGTGTGAGAATTAGTGAAAGAGCCTCATAAATTGTGGAAAACATCTCCGGATGAATTATATTGGGAGTGGTGAAGTTTTGTACCAGTAGCAATTGCTGGAATGACTGAGAATCAAAACAATATGTTTACAGTATTTGAAGGACACACAGGCCCGTCATCAATACTTATTTTGACAGCATGTTTATTCTCATTTTTTAATTAGGCAGTATGTATGATTACATTGGTTTTTAACACCCAAGTATGCAAGAATAATTTCCCAACAACCAAGAGAAAAATAAATGCATGAAGCCACTGACTATTCAATGTCTGAACAGCCATTGTCTATTAGTTCAGAACTTCTCATCTTTTTATGTTGTTCCACCAAACCATTTAGAATTGTTACTGCATTCCTTCACAGTCAATTTTAACCATTTTCCCAAGAGCAGCACACTACAATGAATCACTGTCACCTACATCTGATATCTTTTTTGAATTATTTGCCATTGGACGAGACAATAGTATGAAGATATAAGAGTCTAAATTGGATAAGAAAAGGAAGAGTCTCTGGCTCCATATGAGACCTCCTTTGTTTTGGCCCCCATGGCTCTGCGGTTTCTCCTTACTCTTCTTAAACTCTTAATTTATTATGCTGTAATCGCAATACAAAGAAGCCACATTGAGTGCAGTGCTTCTGAAAAGCCTCCTCGGGTGTTCGCAAAGACTATGTGTTCACTGCTGAATGAGTCCAAAGGTTGGCTCTTACCTCAAGGTGTTAAAATAACCATCAACACAGAAGCCTTCAATTACAGCTGGGTAATCCCTCCAGCGATGGCAGGTATGTATCAGGTGAGAACAGGTTAAGTCACACACACACACACACACACACACACACACACACACACCCACCCCTGACAGGCTAGGGTGTTGCCCTTCTTTGATGTGTAGCCAGTTTGTTTGAGAAACACACTTGAGCTGCTGTGACGTGCCCGAGAGATCACCCCACACATGATAGGTCCCTTGTCTGCACTGCCTTGACATCCTGGGAATCTTGTGCACACACACACACCCCCCCCATACTCATACACTGTTGTTCGACTGCCAGCCTTGACCTGTATTTGTAATATTTTTGACTGTTTACAAAACACAAAATGTATAAATGTAATACATTTTTATGATTAATTTGAATGTTTTTAGAAATTCTAGCTCTGCAACAAGGGTAAAACAATAAAATCTGTAATTTTCTTGTCTTGGAAATTCTAATCTGTAATTTTAACATCTTATATTTCACCTCAAGCACTTCAGTGACACTGTATACTGTATGTGTGTACATTACATTTTTTACAATAATTATATGTGTGTCTGTGTGTGTGTAAATGGCATTTGAAAAGAATGCATGAAAGCATTCTCTGAAATCTGTCATTTAAAAAAAAGTCAAATTAAATGTTGAAAGCATAGTAAAAAGTGCATAAGTACACTATAATAACAAAAAGTGAAACATATTGTCTGAAATCTGTAATTTAAAAAAGATAAGTAAAATTAAATGTTGAAAGCATAGTAAAAAGTTTAAAGGTAACACTAAAATAACAAAAAAGGGGAAAAATAGAATCTGAAATCTGTTAATTAGCAGTTTCAATAAAAATCATCCCTGGGAACATAAAAGTGCCCATAGTTGAAGAAACACCCAATTATGCTTATCCATCCCTGGCATTCTCACTCATAGTAGACAGGAAGCATTGCTCTAATCTCTTTTCAGGTTGGTTGCAAAGAGCACATTTCTTTTTTTCCCCTCTCTCTACCTCTCTGTTTGTCAAGCATGCCATCAGATTAGCCTGCGCTCTGGTTTCAGCGCTAATTGTGCTCGTCCACTTAAAAAGCTGACAGACTCTTGAGTGTGGAAAATCACAGGCCTTGGGTGGCTTACCGCTCATCCATCATCAGCAAATAGATCCCTCACAAGAGCTGCACACCATCACCATTAGCACGCGGCACACCATCACTATTAACTTGCCGCGTGCTCCCCATCAGCTAGCGCTCAAGCACGTCTATAGCGTGGCTTGTATAGGACACTTAAATGTGAAGATTAATGTACATTTCAGAATAAAAACGGCAAGAACGAACAAACAAGCGGCTAAAAATGTTAACGTTGGAAGAATGTTCTGAGATTCAATGCTGAAGTAACCTTGTTTTGATGCAAATCCTAACAGTAGCTTGAATAATTCCCTCTTTTATTTTAACAATAATTTTCAAAACAAAAAAAGTAGCAGTTTTTCCCCTCATGGTATTCATTCAATCATTTATTTATTTATGTTCCTTACGTGATGTTTTTCCCAATTTGTCTGTCTGTGAGATATTGCTATACATCCTGGTGGAGGCTTAGCTTCCTGTTTCTTCCTCTGAAATACAATACAACTATAATTTCATATTTCACAATGACAGAAAACCACAGCAAGGATTTTTAATTAAAAACCGAATGAGTGAAATGAAAGTGGGAGGAGAGACAATAAAAGCAGGAATGTGTGCATCCACGGACAGATTCTCAGCGTATTTTTTTTATTTAAGACCCGCGCCTGTGCGCTAACAGCATTAATGACATTATAAAGAATTATGAGCAGAAATCGAATTTGCTTCGCCACTTGAAGCGCCACTAAAATGCCAAACAATAAACTACCAGATTGCAAATTAGATCAGTAAAAATATCAAACACATTGCGGTGGTGGGGGAGAGAGAGAGAAAAGGGAGAGGGAGGGGAAAAAAAATAATTGTGTTTAGCGTCTGGACCCCAGGGAGCGAAGACACTAAAGATCATCAGGGCCCGACGTGCTAGCCTGCTATTGACAGTGTGCTAAAAATCGACAGGCTAACTAAATAAACACCGCAGGCTCCATTAAATATTCAACAGCTGAGATTTGACTAAATCGCCCGTGTTTCGCTTCTGCGCATCCCCCTTGGAATCGCTACTTTCTCCTGTTTTGCCTCTCCTTCTCGCTCTCTCTCTCTCCGTCTCTCGCACTCTCTACTCATCACCCCATCTTTTTTCCTTCCCTCACTCTTGACAGCAATAAATGATGTGGAGCCTGAGGGCCTGACTCCGAGGGGAGAGAGCGGAGGCCTCAGCCTGCTCAGAAAAAGCAATAGAGGAGAAACAGCCAATGACCGATGCTCATCACGCCAGCACTGAGGCGAAGATCAGTGACATTAAATAAAGGCTCCGAACACCTCCCGCTACCAAGATGGAGGACCTGTCATGGGCGCACACATCCACAAAATCTACCCAGCGTGCACTCTGTGCAGGCAAGACTGGATGGATGCACACCGTCAAAGAAACCGGGAACCATTTTGGCAAAGCAGATGTTTATGATGGCTGCAATACAAGGTATTATATTCAGGGTTAAATAAACAGATTTGTTAACCATATGAGATATATGTTTAAAAAATGTATTTGATCATACCAGCAGTGATTGGTTGGGTTTCCAGTATGTGAACAGAATGGAGTGATGGCAAATTGCCTCCACACTCAAACATTCTGTGATCACTGAGCTCCAGCTCCACTCCAGGCTTTCTCACTCGCTGAATAGAGGAACACAGCTTTGAGTTCACTTTAACATTTGTGCTCTGTTACAACTAAATTGTAGTCCTTTCAACATAATTTATATACACAAGTGAAATCATGTTTGTGCAATTTCTGTACAGTTGCAATGGGCTATAGTTGATCTGAGAGTTGTATTCAGTTTTTTGCTATTTTCAAAAAGAAAACGTCATCATATTTTTAAATTAATTTTCCCTAAATATGTTATTTTTGAATTATTGACTTTTTATCTGTTCAATACACTGAAGAGAACATTGGGGTAGAAATAATTTTCACTCAGAAATTGCTAGTCAATTTCAAAATTAATTGCAAAGAAATGGCAAGTAACACACTGAGTTAAACAAAATTAAAAGAAACACTTAAATACTATTTTCTTGTAAATATTTGTTTTATTTCCAAGTTTGAGAAATCATTTGTACAGTGTAATATTCTACTATTTCCATCTCTCTTTTATACAAACTGCTTGAAAACTTGTAATAATTTGTACAAGATGGCAAAGGCATTATTTATTTAGATCTTGGCTAGGCTTAGGTTGGGTTGTATGTTTAAAAAACAAACAAAAAAAAGATTTCGACATCTCACATGAATTATGAAGACTTTTTTGAGACTAGGTTGACTAATAATACATTAACACCACACTGTGGTGAATTCTTGTAGACATGCGATTGCATTATGGGCTGTTACCCGTTATGATCATGATAGAGTGGTATTAGAGTGAGAGAGTCCAACTTTCAAAACACAAAACAAAAAGTATGTGAACCACTCATATACTTCAGTTGAGTTTCCTGAAATAATACAACAGAATTTCAATAAAGCCATGTGATCTCAACTGTCATCCCTCAGTTGTGTTGCACCAAGACAGACCTCTCTAGGACCATCACCTTGGATGTGTTTTTTAATCATATCAGCATCCTGACACTGATGGTCCAACTCGAGGGACAATCTCCTGTCCCTCCTCTAGCATTCGACTACTGCCCACACCATTATATATCTGTGTATTTCTAGGGGGATAGATCAGGACAGATGAGGCACGAGCCAAACCCGTTAATCTGAACTGAAAACCAAACTCCTCCAGGTTTCTCCTTCTCTTTCTGTGCTCATCTGCTCCCGCGAGAACGGGGAAGCTCTTATGCAAATGAGTAGTGACAGCGTTATTGTGGAAGGAATATCAATGGAGTAATTACAGCACAGCCAGCACTCCTTTCCCCACCACCCCTGCCCGACTTCATCTCACAGCCCAGCTATGGCTCTCCCTGAGGGGGGAGGAGGAGACAGCAGCCACACTCTCTGGATCCAGAGCTAATAATGGAGGAACAGGTACAGGCACTGAAGGACTCAGCACAGGGGTCCTGAGACGCAGACGTGGCTAAAAGTGGCCCGCGGTCCCAAAGAGTGATCACAACATGATTTGATGATTAATGTGCAGTGAGCTGTGTTTAAAGGCTCCAAACAGGAAACTGTGTCGCTGTTTGTCTCTATGTGTATGTAAATCTATATATGCTCAAGTGGATTGAGGTGGTGAGTTTTGAAGGCACCTGTACTACTGAAGGATGTCAAGTCTCAAAGGAAAACTGCCACTGTGGTATATACAATTTACAGTACACTCATAACTTTGTAATTGTAAACATTAGTGAATTTGTTTAACATTTTACATCTGTTGAGGTCAGCTATATTAGTGATGCATGATATATTGGTATCATTGGTTGGAGATTTTTTATTTATCAGTATAGTTTTTTTAATTTTTTAACTTAACCTTTGTCAACTAATGTTCACTAACAGTTTGAAAACACTGAAAATGAATGTCCATTTGTCATACTGTACATACAATGCAGTGATGCCTAAATGGACTTGTAACATTTAAATGTTTTTTTTTTTGTAGTGTGTTTTATTTTTTAGTCTTCTATTTTCAATAATTATCAGCTTATTGTATTGGACAGTTTTAACATCAGTGCATCACTAATATATATACTATTTTAATTTCATGAAAACTTTAAAAGTTTGAAAAAATTATTTTTTAGCAGATATACACATTTATAATATACATATTGTCTCTTCAATAAAGAAAAGACCAAAAATATTGATGACTCATCTTGCACTCACCTACGCTTCCAAATTGTTTGTCTAATAAAATGCTGTAGATTGAGAATGTCTGTCCCTCTAAAGCCAAGTAGCAAATAATGGTTCACTGCTGACATACACACTTAAGGATATTGACTATTTAAACAAAAAAAAAGGACAAGCCCTTCAATATGTGATATGTCGTGTTTCAACTTGGTGTTTCAATACATCAACACAATAAAACTGTGCTCACAGTCATTTCACAGGCTTCTCAAAAAAATGAACAATCACAACTGCACGTCACAACATATCAGAATGTCATGGTGTGAGTGAATTACATCCAACATTAAGCTTCAACATTAAACTTCAAGGGAAACAAAAAAAAAAAAAAAACAGTTTTTGTAACTACCCATGAAACATCACAGCATATTCCTGCAGTCTGTAGATATACTGCCCGAAGCAAGATTTACTTTAGCTTAAAAGAATATAACAAGTCTAGAATCTTAGCGTACTTATGCTTGCTTACAGGATTAGCGTTCATCAGTGAGGTGATTTACTCTGACGGGCTCTGGAATCAAGTTGGCGATTGTCCAATGAGCAAACACTTTTGGCGTGTAAGAGTTGTCTAATTTAATGCTCAAATTTGTCTCTTTGTGCTTAGGGAAAGCACTCCTAGCCCCATTAATCCATGTGAAACAACAGTCAGGCACGCCTGAAGAGAAGTAATCTTTCATCCTCACCATCTATTCACAGGTGAAGGATGGGTACGGCCATAAATAATGAAGGGGAGAAGAAAAAAGGAGGAAGGAGGGATCAAGGCGAATGCTGGGAGACCAGAGAAAGCTAAGGAGAAAGAGGGGATAGTTTCAAAGCCATCCCATTCCTTAATACCCCCATTAGGCTGAGCATTAACATGGCTAGGGCTGGAATGTCACCCTATGTGCACCATCACTGGCATGAGAGATACCCCTAAAAACATATCTCATATCTGTAAACATTTCCCACACTCTTAAAAGTAAAGGTTCCTTATTGCCATTGATGGTTCCATGAAGAACCGTGAGCATCCGTAAAAATAAAGGTTCCAAAAGCAATTCCATAGAACCATTTTGGTTCCCCAAAAAACCTTTCAGTGAACAGTTCTTGAAAGAACCATTTTTGCCTTAGTGTGAAAAACATTTGAATAATCTAAAGAATCTTTTTACACTTTAAAGAAACTTTTCTGCCATGGAAAGGTTTCATGGATGTTAAAGGTTCTTTTTGGAACCATAGATGTCAAACATTTCCATTGCATAAAAGGTTATTTACAATGGGAAAAGGTTCTTCAGATTATTGAAATATCCTTCACACTAAGATAAAAAGGTTCTTTTCAAAATTGTTCACTGAAAGGTTCTTTGGGGAACCCAAAATGGTTCTATTGTGTCGCTACAAAACCCCCTTTCTGAAGAGTGCAGGCAACGCTTAACGAAAGTGTTTGAAATCAAAAGTTACAGAACAATGCAAAAGTTAACAATCCAATCTGTTTTAATTCATAAGAGAAGGGGACGGGGAATTAATACATTAGCAGGAGATTAGGAGACATCTTCAGAGGGCAAGAGGAGTAGAGCAGGGGTCAAGCCCAAGACCCCAAACACATTCTGTTACTGCACGGCACTGACGATGTCCAAGCACCTCATAGATCACAGTGCGCTTATCCCCACACTTATCTCACGAGCAATAACTCCCAATTAAAACTCGAAGAGAGTAAAACAGATGAAGTGAGAGACAGGAACCAGAGGTTTCTGAGGCCATTCGCCCCTTCCGTCTGCACCAGCCTCTTCATACGCACGTGTTTGCACTCCAACGGACAGCCAAAACAAATCGCTCGCGACCCCACTGGCATATAAATTCTGATTATAGGGGTGAAATGCGCTTGCGGATTCCCTACCACATATTTCTGAGGTCTGTGTGGCCGTAAATAAATCAGAGAATCATCCCTAGTAGTTTTGTCCGATCCTGCGTAGTCCCAAAAACCAATGTGTTGCTTCAGATGGGAATCAGTTTACTGGCTTTGAAAGTGGTAATAAATGTATTGGGTATTGCAATGGTAATATAAACAAACAGCTGTGTTTTCATAATGATAACAGTTGGAGAACAGATACGTGTCGCAATCAGGTCAATTAAGATTTGCTGAACACGAAAGGATTGGCATTTATTGCGAAAACTTGCCTGACACACATCGTATAATTTATACAGCAGATTGATGAATGTTTCCATGCAAAGTAAACCTGAAAAATAAACAAATGGGATGGTGAATATAGGAAAGAAATAAGCAACTGTCAAGTATGATCTTCATTTGCTCACTGGCCTTTCAGAGAACAAATTGTTACAATGCAATAAAAAAATATGCAGAAATAGGATATAGGTCTGTGGTGTGAAATTTTCTTGATCATTTTTAACTGCAATTGTTCTTATGTTTAAGAGGTCTGTTTTGCATTTTCTCAGTTTTATTTTTCTTTACGGTAATAAAAATAACGAATTAAAATAACGGGCAACTCTCCACAGCATGAGCCCCCCCCCGTGGGAGGAGCTGTAAAGCCGATGCTAACATGATTAACAGTGTTGACAACGAAAAAATAAAGCGTAAGAAAAAACATGCCCTCTCTATTTATTTTTCCTGTTCTCTTCTATGCCGTTTTTTCCTGCTTTTCTTTGATCCTGTGGGTCTTATGAACCTTCCACATAAACAGCTACGTGCGAAGGACACTTTTAGTGCATCCTGGGCTTGATGCAATGCATCTGCATGGATGTCCCCAGAATCACAAATCTCAAGGATGAAACGGACATCTACTCTCATGCAACCACTGGAAAATGACATCTCTTTCTATCTGAAATATCTGAAGAATACGTTACAAGCTCCCAGTCTAGCACCTAAACGCATTTGGAGGACAGCGAGTGAGCGCAGGCTTTGAAATATCAACCACTTGTGCAATTACCTACAGGCCTCTGGTGGTTTGCCGCCACAGGGTGAGTGTCCATCTCAAGGAGGACAGCCGAGACACGAAAACCGAGATAAAGAATTGTGCACGTTACAGAAATCAGTCTCTGATGTCCACATCCCAACATAAAGTACTCTGGAATATAATCAAGATACAGGCATAGTCATTAAAATACCAAGGACTAATAGTGACATGGTACTGATTTATAGGTAATGAGGGAATTGTACATGTAGGACGTTTTTGATATAAAAGTTCTTTAAACACTCTAAATCCCATGCCATGACTGTTTATAGCTGTTCAATTTACACCTTTCCTAAGTGGAATGAGAATCTAGTGTTAAAAATGTATTCTAGTGTTTAAAGTGACAATTTATTCATTATTCATTTTTTTCAAGAGAATGTTTTAACTGTTTTTGTCCACACTATGAAAGTCAAAATGGTCCAAAGCAACACTTGACCCCACTGACTTTTATCGTATGAACAAAAACACAGAGATATGCTTCAAAATATCTTCTTTTGTGTGCCGTAGAATTAAGAAAGACAGATTGTCCCAGTGTGGATTTTGCAAATTTATCTTGGATTGTTAGTCTAATTCATTTATCTAGGATTGTTAGTCTAAAGCTCAGCATCACCTGTGTAGAGGTCCTCAAGAATGATATAACCCCAGAAAAACATGCAAATACTGCCATTTTGCTCTTATGTTACACTCAAAAGACACCTACTAAACCTCTGGACAAATTACTGCTCCTTCGTGCACCCCTGTGAGAAGACGTAGGTTTCTCCATCAATTTTCCATTGAGGTCTTCATCCTCACAGATATCAAAGACTCAGGGTTAAATAACTAATTAAATAATAACGAAGGAAACAGAAATACAAATGCAACCAGAGAAGAAATGAACACTGATTGCGGAGGCCAAGTAAGAGTTTCCATTTAGGGTTGCCAAAGCACCGTTAAATGTTATGGGCACATCAGGGTGCAAAGAGAGCCTGTTGGTCAGCCCAGAGGGGAGTATGACATCTGACACAGAGCAGAGGCATTCTGGACCATACAGACCGCATGCATCAAAAGAACCGCACGGGAAACAACACCGCCGCATTTGGTCACAAACAGGGCCCTCCACAGAAAAATAGAAGAATAGGTATCATGAAGAGCACAATCACAGGTTATACAATCCTAGTCTTCATCGAACGCAGGCAAAAACATATCCTAACAAAGTCACGTGAAACCTTAGAGCACTCGCTGCTTACTTATTTATCTTGCTCTGACTTTCACCAGCTGCGGTTGAACTCAAACCCAATGGCCCCAATAGTTGTCGGGTCTCAGATGCAGTATGGCTTGAGGGCCGATCTCCAATGCTGCGTCAGGGATTCTACTCCAGTTGTCGGTTAACTTTTATAGCTTCCTTGAAATATCTGTAAAAGAGGAGCTGGTGAGCTAAAGAAAACTGCTTTAAAACATTGGTGTGTAAATCTCTTTTAATACTACAGAACCCTGGGTTAATGTTGCCTTCAGAAACCGCTCACCGTATTTCTCTCTCCCCCTTTTCATTGCTTTCTTCCTCGCAGCTCTCAGCTCATTACGTACAACATGGAACTAAAAGACCACATCTTCAAATTCTGCACAACTAGAGGTGTTTTTCAGATACACTATATGAACTCCAGGCCAAGAGTCCACAAACTCTTCCTGTTTGGCTCTCAAGCTGCTCGTTTGTCTTTCTCTCACTGGTCAGAAGGACGTAACATTTCAATTATGAAAAACAGAAAAACTTCTCTCATAATCCTTGACGAATGTCTGCTGAGGTTCATCCGATGGCTGGCAAAAGAGTTTCTTCGCAGCTGCTCGCATGTCTCCCACGGAGGGGAAAAAACCCCACATGGGTGGGAGATACCTGGAGTTCTCAAAAAATAATGATGTTTGAGTCTTTTGATTGATCATACATCTCTCCCTGGAGTTTGATATGTTTTTTGGGAGACTTAAAAACCTGACAGAGAGAAATACAGCCACAGAGAAAGAGGAGAAGTCGGTATCGAGAAAACATGCGCTGAAATAATGCAAGGCCTGTCTGAACAGCAGACTGTTTGTGAACAGAAACAAAACGTCATGTTATACCTGCACTGATGACATCACTACGAAATAACAATCGAGCAGAAGGAAGCATTGGGACAAAGCGAACGAAACCATAGTGGAAAATCAAGGCCAGTTTTTCCTTCTCTTAAACTCTCAGGGCTTGCGGTGAGCTTCAACCCTATAATAAAATAATGCACAGCAGTGTGTGTAGTGGATCTCTGTTTGAAAAATACTTGGGGAGAAAAAGAAAAACACATGGTGCGTAGTGTGGCACAAAACATATTTCATGCATGACTTTGGAGAATGTTAATAAGGATTAGAAACACACTTCAACTAATGTTGGGGTTCCCTCATGGGGCCATGACTTATTTTTACTCATGTTTCTCAAATGGGGAGACATAACATCTGAGGTAAAAGTTAACATTTTTAAAAACAAAAAAGGTAGAAAGCGCTTTTAGGGGTATAATTTGTGAGCACAGTACAGAGAAAAGGAATCATTCTTCTCTCTTAATATCTAATGCTGAGAGGGTTCTCTTGCATTCGCTCTCTTTCTGCAGTCTTTATTTCATTAGGATGTCATGTCAGGGGCCCTCAAGTCTCCCTCTGACCCCACACTCCAAGCACGGCTTCTGGTTAATGTTACATCAATACGGCTCTTGTAAAAAAAATGTTTTAACGTACAATGCATGTTCGGTTTCCAAGGAAAGATGGACCAATTAATCTGATTATAGTCTCAAATCCGACAACATGTGTACGCGTGTATCTAAGCATGTGGGATGCAGATGTGCTGTGCGTATGTGCGTGCCTGCAAGCGTGTAACTGGTGGATCAGGCCAAAATGTTGAGAGGATACAGCAGCTGCCCTTCCACTGCGAATAAACTGAACATCAGCTCTTCAAAAGCTCCACAGCCTGTCAGATACTGAAACATCGGCTCTACTTGAAAACCACGAAACAAATACGCCACCATGCGCAGCCACTTTGTTAAAAAGGCAAACACCCACACCACTGAGAGGTTTCTTACGGAGCATCATGCGCGCATGTGTGAGCATCGCATGGCAGTATTTTTCAAAACAGGAGGAAAAAAATATGCTAAATGTAAATAATAAACTGCAACCAACTATGAAATCATGTATAGCGATGACAGAACAATAAAGAGGGTTTAAATGTCAATATGACATTTTTCACAAATGATATACAACCAGTCAAAATTTGCCACAAATCAGCATCCCAAAGAAAAACCAGTTGAGATTTACTGGTTTACTGTGAGCGTATCCACTCTTGTTCATCACATGACGCACTCAGCAACTGTATGCAAATACAGCCCACGTGTGAGTGACAGACAGCTGCTCTGAGACTGGGAAATAACGACAGGAAAGAGCAATGAAAGGGATAGAGAAGTGAAATCATAAACCTCTGTCCAAGCCTTCATGCTCCATTTGATATCATAACACTAAAGCACTTAACACTTCAGAGCAGATCATTTGTTCTTCTCCGCTTACATCACTGGGTCCAACGTTAAAACGATAAGTTTGCAGGGCTCTCTTTTGAAAGCTATGATACATTTCTGTCCTTGTTTTGATTTTGCTTTGCTAATAGTATGTAGATTGGTTGGGAAAGCACCTTACCAATTATTCTCAAGTGGTGATTTGTGATCCAAAAATGTGTTGCAAGTCTATTCTGATATATCAAAACACGTGACGCAAAAAAAAAAAAAGAAAAAACCCGCTAAATGCAAATTTTAAACAAATGCACAATTTTTTGGATTTTAAGGACTTTTTTGTTGACTCCTGTTGACTTAACTGGTGCTTCTGCTGATAGGTAAAACATATCACACTGATTAAAAGAAAGAGAGGAGAGGTAGGAAATGACAAAATATCAGAGCAGAACATAAAACAGCAAAATAAAAATGGTTTAGAGTTACTGTACACACTGTTTTTTCTAAAAAATAAAAAAAAAACTTATTCACATGACACTGCCCTAATTCAAAATTACCTTTCAAAAACGTATCCTTTTGTAGCAGTACCATGGTACAATGATGGAATTAAATGTTATTGCCATGGTGTTTTGAAATAAACATCATGGTATTGATCATTATGGTATTCCTTGCACCATAGTATTTATACAGTACATGTCCAAAATCTCAAGTGCATTTATTTTGAATGATTTCATACATGTTATCACTGTTTCGTTCAAAGAGTCTTCAACTGAACACAGTCGTTCACAATTTTCACATGCTGGTGTTGAACCTCCTAAAGACCTTCTTCGATGCTGCAAAATGAAAGCATTTCCAATGGATTGTAGATAAATATTCCACTCAATCCAATGTTTTTTTCTTTGTTTTCCATGTTTTGAGTATTGCATTGTTTTACTGAGTGAAAGCTGCACCAAACGACTGTCTGACTGATTCAGACTGAATCGTGAACCGATTCATACAGTTTTGCCAATCAGTTTGTCCTATTCACTCAAAAAATAAATAAATAAAACAGACTCAAAGAACTGATTCATCCGAGAATCGATATTGCTAGTTCAGAACAAAACGACAGACGTGCTGACAGGGAAAATGTTTCTCATGTCTGTATTTAAGTATCCACCTCAAGACAAGAATTTATCAGTAAAATTAAAACACCAATCCAAAGCCTCAAAACCAATAAGAAAGGACATTAGCCAAATAAAAAGTCTAGTATAGTTTTTGTACTTTAATACAGTCTTCTTTTATTCCATTCAATATTTTAATTTGTGTATTATTTTAGACATTTATAGTATAACGCTCTCTTTTAATCCTTTTAACTCTTGTAAAGAGTACTTATGCAAACAAGGATGAATGTGACAGCAAACTGTTTGGATTGCAGCAGACTGTTTATCTTACAGACGGAGATGTTTTTGGGTGCGTGAGGCGTTCAGGCTTTGCCATCAGGTGGTTTGGCACCGTGTCCCACCACTACAGAGCTGAAGAAGGAGGGCAGAGAAGAGTCTGGCGCACGGTGTGATGTGGAGCTGGAGGTCAGGGCTCTGCCGCCTCTCCAGCTGAGCACCAAGCGCCACACACCGGCTCTGGTTTCATGTTCTGGGCCGGGGGTCAGGATCGCTTTCCCCCTGCTAACTGCAGGGGCAGGGGCCGCTCCTCACGCCTGACAACAGACAGACGCCCACCTCAGGAGGGGGGAATGGACTTACTCACTCCAAAGAAAAAAACAACAGAAGCAGGGAAGCCAGGAGAAGAGATGGATTGGTCTGAGATGGAGAACATGTTTGAGGCCATAACAGAAATGTTTGACTCTTTTAGGGGTGAAATATGCATAAGTCAGGTCTATCTATTTTCCATATGTGACTCGAGTGAGTTTAGCTTTGCTTCTCATTCAGTCCTTACCGCTGAATAAGCAATTCTAAGGTTCAAAGTTTCTTTGAAACACTATTATGTCTGAACAGCATTTTTGTGTTTGTGGTTATGAATCCTGCCAAAAAGGATGGGCATAGAGAGGACTGGTAAAAAGTGTACTATCAAAACAACAGCATTCACAAGGTAAAACAGGATAAAGAGGATGCATTGTTTGACACAAAAACAAAGAACGTGTAATATCTCAATACTGATCAGCCAATATTTTAGGTTTTCTGGTGTCGCTCGTATGTAAACAAAGACACATGAGTCTTCATTAAAATGGCACTATGGAATAAATCATTTTCCTTTATTCGATTTTCAGAAAACCTCAATATTTCATTCCCTCATCCACCTTTTTTTTTAGACTAGCAGATCATTTTGCTGCACTTGCGAGTGGTGGAAATTCCCAGGAAGATGTATTGTGGCTCTTTTCAGAGAAATATTAGCATCCAGCCAGGAGAGACATGGAGAGAGGGGGAGAGAAAGGAGGAAAAAGGCACAGACGATCAGTATCGTACTTTCTGGATTTTTTTTTTTTTGTCTTACAAAGGTGGCATCCCTTTGTGAAAAAAGAGACCTGACCTAAAGAGATGAGACCTGACCTAAAGATGACATCACAAAGATCTCGGTTGAAACCTTCTCTAAAATAAAAAATAAGATCTGTTCTGTTTCTATTAAAATAATATTCTGGATTCAATGGAAGTTCCATTGACAGCATTATGATGATCGCCACAAAACTTTTGTGACTTGTCTTTTTTTACTTGACTTGACTTGTCTTTTGTTTTATTTACAAAAGCAACAACCAAGGTTACAATAAGGCATTTACAATGGAAGTTAAAGGGGTCCATTTTTGAATGATTTAAAAGTAGAAATGTGAAGCTTATAAATTTTAGAAAAGCACTTACATTAATTGCTTAAACTTGTATTTTATTTAAGCTGTAAAGTTAGTTGTGTCATCATTATGGTTGTTTTAGATTTAAATGTATGCATTTGTTCCATTGACTACTATTGTGTGACTCACCGTAAACTGGATAGTATTATTTATTTATTTATTCATTCATTCATTTATTTTTTTAAGAAAAGGAGGGACAAACGGCTTTGTAGTAATCAACATTGTGCCACAAATGCTGTTGATCGATCTTAACTTGCATTAAACCCAGAATATTCCTTTAATTTCTATGACTATAAAATTAAAGTCAGTTGTGTTTACACTGCTGTGGCTTTGTGTTTAACTGAATTGTCTGACAGAAGAATATTAAAATTTTTAAACATCTGCAATCCAGTTAGCTGCTTATTCCAATTTTTTTTCCCCTGTCTCTCCTTCTTTCACTCCATTCTCCATCACTGTGCCTTCTATTGACTCCGTCTAACATCCAGATATTTCCACTCTCCACTTTTTGAAGCCACCATGGGTCTTTTGACCTCCAGCACAAATCATTTTAGCTGCTTGTGGGGGGCTCGCAGTCCCAAGGAGGTATGGAAATACGATCCCCACCATCTCCTGCTCACGTTTGTTTTCCTTGGTCCAGTCAGCGATGGGCCGATCAGCAGTGATCCCCATAGCGACAGAAGATCAGGACCGAGGGTGGGGAAACAGGAGGTCTTGCTGGTCAGAACGCTGTTTTTTTCAGTTTACTTTAACCTGTCTCCTACTTCAGCTTCCCCTCAACCCTGGGAGGGAGATAAGGAATATTTAGACTGCAGCATTCAGGATTCAGGATTTCGTCCCGGATACACACACTGAGTGATGACACTCCCACTTTGATGCACAAGAGGATGAAAATTAAGCCACTTAATTTTCATATACCAATGAAGCACAAACACACATACTATATATAACTTATATAATCATGTGCAAACCAATTAAGGGGTACGTAGTTTCACAGTTTTAGCAATCAGCCTAGGTTTTCACAATTTTTAACAGAAGCTTATAATAAGGCATTTACGATGGAAGTTAATGGGGCCAATTTTTGAAGGATAAGCAGAAATATTAAGTTTATAATTTTATAAAAGCACTTACATTAATTCTATTAAACTTTAAACTTGTGTTTTATTTTAGCTATAAAGTTGTCCTGCTTGTAGAACAACTTTAAGCTTGTGCTCATGAAAACTGAGGCTGAAAAAATCAAAACTTATGATTCCGTCAACATTGTTTAATGTTACAACCACACAACATTTTTTAGTCAACCACAATGCAATCTGTCATGTTCACTGCAAATATCAGGATGTGCTAAACTGTAAGAATTTAATTGCTGAACAGAGTAACTTATCCAACATTTCTGTTTAATTTTCCTGAAAGTACCTTGGTGGTATGACAACACTCAAGAACGTTCCAACGGCTGCTCTTCTCTTTCCCTTTATAATGAAAATGAAGAAATATCACAATGCAGAATGCAGAGCTTTAGAACTGTGGTCGCGAAGAGGAAGGTAATTGGCTGATTGAGGTAATCAGATTGGTTTCAGAGCATCTGATCTGGAGTCTAACAGACTTCCAACTAGTTGAATGAGTAAATAAAGAACTGTGGGAGCTCCAGCTGAAGACAGATTACCTCTAGCTCCAGGAGGGTCCGACCCAGAGAAAGCTTATTCCACGTGAATGAACTGAACTGCGCGGGCACAAAAGACCACAAAGCATCCAGCAAGAACCAGCAAAAGTCATTCTTTCAAGTGACCCTTAAAATGCTCTAATATGGTGAGGCAGGTTTTGACATTTAAAGAGATAGTCAACCCCAAAATTAAAATTCTGTCATAATTTATTCAACCTCATTTTGTTCCAAACATGACTTTCTTTCTTCTATGGAACATAAAAGAAGATATTTCAAAGAACGTTGGTGTCCAAACAAAGTCCTTCAAAGAACATTTGCAAAATACCTTTTGTGCTCCACAGAAGAAAGAAAGTCAGGTCTGAATCCACATGAGGGTGAGTATGAATACCGGCTGAAATTCCAAAAAGCTACTTGGACATTTTATATTTATGGACTTTTTCACTAACAAGAGCTTTGTACTTTATGAAAATGCTTTCAGAACAAGGGTTAAATGGAGGGAGCAAACTGCCTAATGCATGTGTGACTGTGCCTGTCTGTGAGCCTGAGCCTCATAAGATCCCTCTCATGCTCACTTGGCTGTGAGAGAGGTTTCGGAGGGAGGAAGTGGCAGTGGTGCTATTCCAAAGCACTGTCCCATTCCACCTCATTCTTCCCTCTTTTCTCCCTCTGACACAAATAAGAGGATTAGGGCACACAGCTTCCGTCAGTCCCTCCATTCAAGACAATGCGGCGAAGAGCTTAGTAAAATAGCCTTGGATAGCGGAGCAGACCTGTCATTCAAATTGTCTAGTACTATGGCGGTTGGGAGGCTAATCTCATTAGGATATGAAAAAGAAAGAGAGGGAGAGAAAGAGTCTGAGAAGTCCAAGATGAGATTCGATTATCATCCTCATAACTTGCATCTAAGACATGAGCCAAGCTTAAATCTTCTTGTCTATGACAAGACAGTTGAAACACTCTCGCAAGACAGTTTAATAGTCCAGGATTATTTTGGAGGATGTGGACACTTTGAAAGAAACCAATAATTGTTCTATCACTGGATTATGTTGCTGTTGTTTTTTTTCTTTTACAAATTCTATTTTTTCGCTTTGTTTAAACCCAAAATCCTCATTTTGAGACAAATCCATTTGCATAATATCTTAATGCACAGGTAGAATGTGTTAGGTGGGTGTGATAGTGAGCCGTAGGCGAGCCACATGCCCCGTGGCACCACCTGCCATCCAAGTGCCAGTGTTTTCTTGTGTATCTGTGAAAAGCCTGTGTAGGAATAACACTGTGGAGACACTGAGCTTCATCACTATGTTGAGAACACTGTGGAACAGAGACAAGAAAAGAGCCTACAGCAACATTAGAGAGGAATGATGGAGAGATATTGTGCTTATGGCTTCTTAATATTATGCTAAAACAGAAGGAATCTTTTTATTTGCATAGTGGGTGATATATCTGTTTATGTGTGCAACTAAGTAAACCAAATTGTAAGTCGTTTCCCTTGAAATAAACACTGTGGCTCAGCATCTCAACCAGTCCAACACAGAAACAGATCTTAAATTGCATTTGGGGGCGGGGTTATGTGTTTGCCCAACCAATGGATGAAAAGGGGCTTGTCTTCAATTCTGCAATTTCTGCAATTAATTTTGGTGAAGAAATTATACACTTGACATAAATTATCTAATTCCAGATAATTAACCAATGCTTAAAATTATAGATTAGAAATATCTTAATACATTATTGTAAAATATTTAATTCAGCATTAAGTTTTAGGAGGTGAGTTATATAGATATATGATGCTACAGTAACATCCATAAAAAATGTTAGCATATTCTTAGCAATTATTATCTAAATAGTAAAACAAATATCAAAATATAAATATGAATATATAAGTTCAAGTATAAACCATACCTGGGATAAAGAGAATTAATAATTGGATCAAATGGACTAATAATTCACTTTAGTTAAAAATCATTAAATTAGAGTAAAAAAAAAATTTTTTGAGGTCAATTAAATAAAACAAAACTAGTGGTTGTGACATTTTCATAACCTGGGATAAAGAGAATTAATAATTGGATCAAATGGACTAATAATTCACTTTAGTTAAAAATCATTAAATTAGAGTAAAAAAATAATTTTTTGAGGTAAATTAAATAAAAAAAACTAGTGGTTGTGACATTTTCATAATTTTATATTCACAGAGTAGCTCAAGTAATATCAGCTTGTGCAAGTACTGTATTTATAATAGCAAAATAAATATCCTTTAAAGTTAGCTCTGGCTGGCATATTAAACATATAGACATAGCATACATATTTTCCATGGATAAATACCATCACAGATGTGGAGTAACATGTCAAGGACATTAAGTAACAACAGTCACACATAAAAGAGAAGAGACACACAGAGAAAACTAAATATTCTATTACAAAAGTGAATTTAAAAGCAAAACCCAGTCATCTAGCGCTCCCCTCTACATTAGAATAACATCCCGTTAGGTCAAAGCATTAAACGTCTGGTGGTGGGGGTGTGTGGCACTAGTCAAGAGATGACAGATGATTGCATCATTTTAATGCTGCCAGGAGAGGCTGGGCTAATGTTGACACAAAACCTAATACTTCCTTGCAGAGGAACAGGATGGCTCAGGCTCGGCCTCATCCCAGAGCAGAGCGCTACGAGGGCCTTCATCACGGCAAGCAAAAACCCATGAACACTGCAGGATTAGTACCCGCCTCTCTTCTATAAACATGCGAGTACTTTTCTCACACGTTAATCGAAACACAGCTGTTTTCATTTATATATATATATATATACAGCTATAGCAAAACAAGTTTTCAAAAAAAATCACAAATCATTAATAAATCATCATGTTGATTTAAAGGTTATTTTAATTGAAACAATAACTGGACAGTAAGGCATGCTTGGTAAAAACACAATGGCAGGGTGTATTGGGAGGGTGTACGGCTCCAGTCATGTAGAAAACACACTGCCAGGCCCAAAATCCACTCATGTCAGCGGGAATGCGGCATCCCGCTCACAAAGCAGAGCTAATTAAAAAACAACGCATCGCAGGAGGATGCCCCCACGGTGCTAAAATAGAACTATCAGCACACCAGGGGATAATCCACAACTTCCTACTTCAAGCAAATTATCCCTGGACCAAGACTAACAGCAGACTTGAGCCAGGTTCCATTGACACTAAGGCCAGACAAGAACATTCGAACACTCAGCATTCGAATAATACAGAAATATATACACTTCTGTTAAACAACACTGTAAAATTGAACGGCAGAAGTTGAGGCATATCTATCTATCTATCTATCTATGCATACACAAACCCTGAGTGCACAGAATCCCTCATTACCTACTCCTCTCATGGTGCAGAAATCCTGTTGTCTATTTGAGAATAATTCAAATCACAACGAGTTAAATACAACAGTAAGAAACATCTCTCTCACACACATACAAAAAATCTTTGCCAAAAACAACTTCCAATCTAGAGGAAGTGCATTATTCTAATTTTCATAACGTTAGAAGCAACAATCATTCTTTTCTTTTGCAGTAAATCCATTTATTTTGATAATTTTTAGTAATTATTTAATAAAAACACAGAAAAATAATTATTAAAAAATAAATATATAAAATACATATACATGTAGGCTATGTTTAAAAATATGAATATAAAGCTATTATAATAACATTTACTGAAAAGAAAATAGTATTTCTAGCTTCCATGAATTTAAAATTTAATTTAAAGATCATAAAAGGTGTTTGTCCAAACTACTTTGTAAATGTTTGTAAATGACAGACAATTTACAATAGTCTTAAATAAATTTAGGTTATTTAATATTTTTTTCTGCCACCTTTATGAATGAAAAAAAGAACGAAAGAAAGAAAGAAAGAAAGAAAGAAAGTAAGAAAGAAAGTGTGGGCTCCATCTATGCTGGCGTTGCAATTCCAGTTAATTCCAATACAGTAAAGAGAATTCTCACTAATAGCTTGAAAACACAATTATATTTCCATAACCTGTGTCTTTAATTGGCGCTAACGCAAAGGTCTGCTGAGCCATTTAAAGAACATGATATGCAGATCGTAATTCCAAAGCTAATCCTCTAATAACGAAAGCCTGTTATTCCAAGTTACTCTTGAGCTACAGCGAGGTGAAATTTCCGCGCCAAAACAAGCTATAAATTCCCGCCGGTAAACTCGTGCTGTAAATAACAGACAGAGAGGTGTGAATATGAACGTTTGCCCAATGTCGTGATTTACGGTTCTAATGATTATAGGGCATGAATCAATTGATGCTAGTATGTCATTAGGAGGAGTTCCACCAGAAACAGCCAAAGGCTTCAACTTGGTGCCACGGGCGCTTTGCAGAGTTGACAAGTACAACCTAAATGAACGTCATAAAAGTCAAAAAGGTGCAAATTACATCTACTAAGTGGCCCGTCATTGCGAAATAAATAAATAAATATTACTGCTAGCTACGTGTGAGAGGAGCCCCATAGCAGAGGTGTGCATGCTGAAACGAAACGGCTGTTTATGAAATGGCAGGTTTTGTAATGCAAGCAAAAGGAGATCAGACCAGGGAAATAGGCTATGATTTACACGAACCTAACACCTGATTGACATTCACAAGGCCTTATAAAACACAACATAGCCTAGTTAAGATTGTAATTGGTGGATGCAAAGAAAAAAAAGTGAGAAATCTTCCCCAATAACAGGTAAACAAACAGTCATTTAAATAGGCTATGCAATCTAAACATAGCCTAATGCCATAAATAAAACGTTTTTTTTTTTTTTACATGTTTGGCCTGTCTCAGCGCTAGCTGCCGTCTCCAGGGTATGAAATATAAGACCAGAGCTATGAAATTAATTTTGTTAACACTAACTCTGAAGCTGAAAGAATTGGAGACTATTAAAGTCAGGCAGTAGATATGGCCCTTTAATTATTGCATGGTGTCGGATAGGGACCTCCCAGTTATCACCATGAGAGAGGGAGGGATATTTCAAAACCCCTGACACAAAAGCTTGCAAAAGTAGTGACACATGGGGAGAAGACATGCAACATAAGGCGCCCTGCGGTCCACTCACAGCTTCAGGACCGGGTGAATATCAACGCAGCACACACTGTGCACATTCAAACTATCCCATACCATGACTTCACACGATTTTATAACTGAGGAATAAGAAGTGCGATTTGAGAAGATTTGCTACGGTATTTTTATTTATTTTTTTGCTACCGTACGGGTTAAAAAATAGGCATTTTGTAGGCTATAGGCTATGCATCACTTTTAGCGTTTGTACGTTCATTATGGTATGGCTAAGTCTTGATTAAATCAAAAACATTCTACAATAGGCCTAGAACGATAGAACGATTGTAAAATTAAATAACAACAACAATAATTATTATTAGGTATAATAATAATAATAATAATAATAATAACAATAATAATAATAAATTAGCTAAATAACTAATGAAAGGAAACTTGAATTAATTAAATAAAAGTAAATTAAAAGAAATAAAATATAAAGAGAATACAATAGTGCGTTATTAAAAAGAAAAGAAAAACAGTTTTAAGTCAGTCAAGAAATTGTCTCACTTAAATAATTTCTGACCATTTATGATTGACATGTAGGCTAAACGTAAAAATAAGATGAACCAACCCGCATCCATATGCGTTAAATTGACATGGGCCTATACGACAGGTGATCAAATAATTATGTCGAATAATATGATCGAATGATCGAAGAAAATACTAAATTAAATGAAATCGCTTAATTTTGATTGTCATTGCGTTGCAAAATATCACAGCTCAAAAAACAAACAAAAAAAAATCCAGTGCAGCGTAAACTGAAATGAAAATTCAAGAAAAACGATCACTCACTAAATCCAGGACTGACGTCTCAGTTTATAAATAAGACAGTTTAGAACATGACAGCTGAGGAACTAAATTCATTATGGCTATAACACATAAAAGCCTAATAAATATAAAGACGATTCTTCGACAATACCACAGTGCACTTGGCGTCTCAATTGAAAAACAACAGAATTGTAAGATTGACAAGTTCAACAAAATCATACCACCAACGCCTCAAATAGCCTACTGTGAGTGTTATTGCGTAAAAACGAAAAATGTGCCCCTTTCTTTGCTTGATCACAGATGAATAAAAACAAGTCAAGCAAAACACTGCGTGCGTGTTACACCAATAATTTCTTTCAGATAATCCATGCCCTTACTGTTGGTAGTCGTGTTTGCAGTAAAGTTTCCTCTCCCGGAAGTAGCAGCTGGTGGTGAGCGGTTGTTGACACACGGCGCATTGCAAACACTCCTCATGCCATGAAGACTCGTTGACGCGCATCAGAAAGCGGTCGGATATCGGCCGCTGGCACCCCTCACACACCGCCTGATGATGGCACTCCGTCCCTGGAGAGCAAATGCATAATTTTAATAACATTCTAACTTCATCTAATTTTTTTGTTTTTTTTAAATAAGGATAAATGGGCTATTGAACAAGTGGTTATGATATCAAGTTGTAATATTAGGCTGTAGCCTACTAAATAAACCAATAGGCCTATGACACGGTGATAAAAAACAATAACAAATGGCGTGTGAATTATAACTGCCAGTTTACGAACATAAAGTAGCCTGTGTACGATAGGATTTTATATCATCATCATCATCATTATTATTATTATTTACGCTCAAATTTTAAACAACGCACAAACTATCAGCCAAAACTACATTAAAAAAAATACATAAATGTGATTCTTAAATAATATTGTACTTTTTGTTTATTTACTCTACAAAAAACAGGTGGAGTAAAAATTTCCAGCCATTATAAATAATAAAAATAGAATTGTGCAGGTGTTTTGTTGTTGCTTGTTTGCTTGTGTGTGTGTTTTTTTATTTTGTGTGTGTGTTTTTTGCGGTAGGCCTATTTTTTATTTGTTAGTATTTAAACGTTACAGTTATTAGTTAGAATGAAGCAGCCATAAGTGTGTGAATGAGAAATAAGTAGGCTATAACCGTTTGTGTCAAAAAAAAAAAGACAACGCTAGAATATAAAAATAAATGCATTACGTTGCGCATAAAATGTAAGAAAAAGTTTTATACGTCAGTTGTGTAATGGGGTTATTTTCTCTGAGAATTAGCCTTGATTATTCGACAGATTTGCGGCCGGCCGGTAAAATGCGTGACACAGGAGGATGCATCCCAGCCGCCTGCATAGTTTGACTTGCCACAGTTTCAGCTTTAATTATCGCGTACATCTTGATAAAAACAGCATCATAAAATTCTCTGAAATTATCTTTCACAGATAATTTAGGTGTTCACACTAGTAGGCTATAATACTGAAGACAATGAATAATTTACCCAGCATAACTCCAAGTGTAGCCTGTCCCGACCGCAGCGGATGGTCTTCGATTTTTATACCGTCCAACATCTTTAAATATTCCAACTGTTACCAGCAAGGAGGCGCCGTCCTAGTGACTCAGGACCTGTTGTAATATCCACAACAACACATTTGTCAGGGTTGTCCATGCTTCAAATCCCAAAACTATAGCACACAACATTACAGAAATCTCAACCTCACGGCTTTGCCGCTAAGATGGCCAGCTCAAGAAAACTTTTCATTGCAATTGGCACTTGCAAGATTAGTATTTGCTCTCGATCAAACCTTGGCACAGAAGCAGAACAAGACATAACTATAAAACTTAAAACACGCACTAAGTCACCTGTTAGTTAGTGGCCGAGTCAATCTAGACGTTTTCTTCACAAAGCGCAAAGTTTGTATCCCGGTGTTGTGCTGTCACGAGCTGCAAGGAAAGGTCCTCCCTTTCCTACACCGTGCACAAGTCGTCTCGTCCCGCAAAAAGTTTTCAGGAAATTAGTAAATTCCACGAAATCATAAAGGAGATCTCTAAACGTTACCTCTTAAATTAGTGCGCCATTCGGCTCCCTGCAGCTTGAGAAAGCTCAAAACTGAGATAGGCTTGAGAGAAAGCACCCTCCCCTTCTGGTCGCGTCACTTTGCAGACTATTGACTGACATAGGGATGCTATTGGTGCGCCAGTGTTCGTGCACTCTGCCGAGTGGAACTAAACGTGTTCCGCCTTCAAAATCGCATTGCCTCTCAAACTAGAGGCGCACAAGGATGGTAAACAACGTTACAAAAATTGTGGTGAAACAAATGAGTCTAAAAACACAGTCTAATTCAGACCAAAGCTTGGCCTACAGAAAGAAAGAAAGAAAGAAAGAAAGAAAGAAAGAAAGAAAGAAAGAAAGAAAGAGAAAGTAAGTCTATAGTCTACATATTCATACATTTAAATATATCCATGGTTTCGATCACTTCAAGTATGAATTTGATGCCTGACAGACTATGTAAAATGTTGCATTTTAAGCCCTAAACCATTTTTTCAAAACAAGTACAGTGGCACGCATTTGACCACATTTTGGGCAATACGTGATTTGCGTATTAATGAACAACTGCTTCCGTCAATTTAACGAAATTAGACGCACGACGCAAAAAAAAAAAGAAGTGGAAAAAAGGCAAATACGGCAAATTCGTTTAATCTGTCAACAAAACAACAACAACAATGTATTATTCATGTTCATTTTATTCTTTATTATTATTAGTAGTAGGCTAGTAGTAGCATTAGAAGTAGCCTACACTTTTGTTTTGTTTGTTACAGTGCGATTACGGTGAATACACGGGAAACATGTCGTTTGTAATTAATCTGTGGCAGTGCATGCAATTACGCGATGTTGTCTCTTTTGTAATTAATCACAATAACGTCCAATTTGTAACATGCCTATTGTAATGTAAAATGTTACTGTTATTGTTGTTGATGTAAATAGATGGTGTCACTTCAAACCTTGAAGCGCATGTTACTCTTTGGTTTTATTCCGGCTGCTCCGAGGGCCTCTCCTCTCATGCAGAGGCTGCTGGCTTTGATATCAGGTAACGGAGCATCACGCCTGGCCCGTCCGCATGCTTTGTGCTTTTGTGTCCATTATGAAGACTCGAACCTTCTGACCCTCGTCTACGATGCACCTGGAGATCAGGGTCGATAACCATCATCAGCGGCTGACAGAGACCAGTTAAATAAAAAGCAAACTCTTGTGCAGTCATAGGATGGCAGAGATAGAGTAATAATGCTACCGATTACACAGAAAAGATAAAAATCGAGCTAATGAGTTAAATGTCCCAGATTTTATTTAGTGAGCTTTGTGGTTTTGTTCCGGAGGGACCGCTTTGGTTAGATCTATTCTCATCAAAAAAAAACAATAAAGCAATAAAAAGAGGGCGCATCTGAACAAATGAAATGATGCAACAGATAAGTGACGAATCTTTTATACATTATTAAAATGTATAGCTTCTTTGTAATTTTATTATTGTGTTACCTTGCCAGTTTATTCAAGAGAGTAAAGTCCAGTAAATCCATCCATTAGACTTTTGTTAAAAACAACGCACAATCGCTTAACTGCTTAAATGACAAAAACATGTTGCACAACATAATCTATAGCAGTATTGTAAGGATATATATATATATATATATATATATGGTCTCAATTTTATATAAAGGCAGAGGAGTGATATCATGTCATAATCTTTGCTGTAAACAGAAGGTGTGTTTTTTTTTTTTTTTTTGCTCACCGTTTTGATCATGAAGGAAAACAATAAATCATCTGTATTTAATGGCAGCTCGCTGCTTCACAAATGTTTGAGACAGGCTAACGATAGCCATGACTACCAATGATATACATTGACTACCTATATTGAGAGCAATTGTTTGTATCCCAGTGCTGGATATTTGGGTTGAGAATCACAAATGGTTGCGCCTTTCATCTTCAGGTCTTTATTAATTGCATGTGTCCTCAGTTGTTACTAAGATTAACTACACTCATGTCAAGTTCTTGTTCTCTCTTTATATTTATTTGGAAAAGTCACTCTCAAAGTGTAAAAAGCCTCTTTGAAAATGTTTAAAATTCGTCAAAATAAGAACAGAAAATGATTGTGCGATATTGATTTAGCTCATTGCATATTTCATAATATATAATGGGATTTGGCCATTCACACGTCAAATTTTTAATATAACTAATACCAACGACTTGCCTTCGATGCCTCAAGCCATATACTCAAGCATGAGAGTTAACACGCTCTTTTCCAAACATCATATACCTACACTGAGAGGGAGGAATGCACGCGCTTAACTCCTCGCGTTATACAGAATTCGTCACGCTCCCCTGTTACCGCCTCATTCCCGGGATTCCGTACTACCTCCGAGCCATTTAGGAGACTTCAAGCAGTCGCCAAGTGAAATACCTATGACGACCCTTCATTATCAAGTAACCCCCACCAGCCCAACACCTTCAAAAATAAATGTCTTTAGCTGACACTAAGAAAACCGGCCACGGCGGTCAGTTCATTGCGGTCTCCTAAACGATTTATTCTCGGTCGAACTCAACTGAAGATGTATTTCTAGTAGGCTACTTTCTCCATTAGATTGCAGCAATGCCGCGTGATGATCAGAAAGGCTACTGATCAAATAATCAATCTAAAGACAGCAGGTGAGTCAAAGGACGAACTGTAAATTTAGATAAGAATAATAAATTGTGGGCATAGTTTAAAAATCGTAAAAATGTATTGTTATTAATATTATTATCAGCATTAGGCTATTTAGTGTAACAACAATATAGTTTCAGTCATTAGCAGGAATG